>NW_027206983.1:0-25000 GCF_032191515.1 Phaenicophaeus curvirostris | reverse complement strand
ACTCCCCTCTGGAAGCGCTTTCACTGCAAGCTGCAGATTCCCTCCTAACAGCAAGCTTTAGGATAGGGTACTGAATTGTAACTTACTTTCGCCTAATAATGCGATTTTGGCAAAGAGAGTATCTCCCGCAGGGAAGCTGCTACCATCAAGTGTTTGCCCTCATTAGACTCCCCTCTGGAAGCGCTTTCACTGCAAGCTGCAGATTCCCTCCTAACAGCAAGCTTTAGGATAGGGTACTGAATTGTAACTTACTTTCGCCTAATAATGCGATTTTGGCAAAGAGAGTATCTCCCGCAGGGAAGCTGCTACCATCAAATGTTTGCCCTCATTAGACTCCCCTCTGGAAGCGCTTTCACTGCAAGCTGCAGATTCCCTCCTAACTGCAAGCTTTAGGATAGGGTACTGAATTGTAACTTACTTTCGCCTAATAATGCGATTTTGGCAAAGAGAGTATCTCCCGCAGGGAAGCTGCTACCATCAAGTGTTTGCCCTCATTAGACTCCCCTCTGGAAGCGCTTTCACTGCAAGCTGCAGATTCCCTCCTAACAGCAAGCTTTAGGATAGGGTACTGAATTGTAACTTACTTTCGCCTAATAATGCGATTTTGGCAAAGAGAGTATCTCCCGCAGGGAAGCTGCTACCATCAAATGTTTGCCCTCATTAGACTCCCCTCTGGAAGCGCTTTCACTGCAAGCTGCAGATTCCCTCCTAACTGCAAGCTTTAGGATAGGGTACTGAATTGTAACTTACTTTCGCCTAATAATGCGATTTTGGCAAAGAGAGTATCTCCCGCAGGGAAGCTGCTACCATCAAATGTTTGCCCTCATTAGACTCCCCTCTGGAAGCGCTTTCACTGCAAGCTGCAGATTCCCTCCTAACAGCAAGCTTTAGGATAGGGTACTGAATTGTAACTTACTTTCGCCTAATAATGCGATTTTGGCAAAGAGAGTATCTCCCGCAGGGAAGCTGCTACCATCAAATGTTTGCCCTCATTAGACTCCCCTCTGGAAGCGCTTTCACGGCAAGCTGCAGATTCCCTCCTAACAGCAAGCTTTAGGATAGGGTACTGAATTGTAACTTACTTTCGCCTAATAATGCGATTTTGGCAAAGAGACTATCTCCCGCAGGGAAGCTGCTACCATCAAATGTTTGCCCTCATTAGACTCCCCTCTGGAAGCGCTTTCACTGCAAGCTGCAGATTCCCTCCTAACAGCAAGCTTTAGGATAGGGTACTGAATTGTAACTTAACTGCGGCTAATAATGCGGTTTTGTCAAAGAGAGTATCTCCCGCAGGAAAGCTGCTACCATCAAATGTTTGCCCTCATTAGACTCCCCTCTGGAAGCGCTTTCACGGCAAGCTGCAGATTCCCTCCTAACAGCAAGCTTTAGGATAGGGTACTGAATTGTAACTTACTTTCGCCTAATAATGCGATTTTGGCAAAGAGAGTATCTCCCGCAGGGAAGCTGCTACCATCAAGTGTTTGCCCTCATTAGACTCCCCTCTGGAAGCGCTTTCACTGCAAGCTGCAGATTCCCTCCTAACAGCAAGCTTAAGGATAGGGTACTGAATTGTAACTTACTTTCGCCTAATAATGCGATTTTGGCAAAGAGACTATCTCCCGCAGGGAAGCTGCTACCATCAAATGTTTGCCCTCATTAGACTCCCCTCTGGAAGCGCTTTCACTGCAAGCTGCAGATTCCCTCCTAACAGCAAGCTTTAGGATAGGGTACTGAATTGTAACTTACTTTCGCCTAATAATGCGATTTTGGCAAAGAGAGTATCTCCCGCAGGGAAGCTGCTACCATCAAGTGTTTGCCCTCATTAGACTCCCCTCTGGAAGCGCTTTCACTGCAAGCTGCAGATTCCCTCCTAACAGCAAGCTTTAGGATAGGGTACTGAATTGTAACTTACTTTCGCCTAATAATGCGATTTTGGCAAAGAGAGTATCTCCCGCAGGGAAGCTGCCACCATCAAATGTTTGCCCTCATTAGACTCCCCTCTGGAAGCGCTTTCACGGCAAGCTGCAGATTCCCTCCTAACAGCAAGCTTTAGGATAGGGTACTGAATTGTAACTTACTTTCGCCTAATAATGCGATTTTGGCAAAGAGAGTATCTCCCGCAGGGAAGCTGCTACCATCAAATGTTTGCCCTCATTAGACTCCCCTCTGGAAGCGCTTTCACTGCAAGCTGCAGATTCCCTCCTAACAGCAAGCTTTAGGATAGGGTACTGAATTGTAACTTAACTGCGGCTAATAATGCGATTTTGTCAAAGAGAGTATCTCCCGCAGGGAAGCTGCTACCATCAAATGTTTGCCCTCATTAGACTCCCCTCTGGAAGCGCTTTCACTGCAAGCTGCAGATTCCCTCCTAACAGCAAGCTTTAGGATAGGGTACTGAATTGTAACTTACTTTCGCCTAATAATGCGATTTTGGCAAAGAGAGTATCTCCCGCAGGGAAGCTGCTACCATCAAATGTTTGCCCTCATTAGACTCCCCTCTGGAAGCGCTTTCACTGCAAGCTGCAGATTCCCTCCTAACAGCAAGCTTTAGGATAGGGTACTGAATTGTAACTTACTTTCGCCTAATAATGCGATTTTGTCAAAGAGAGTATCTCCCGCAGGGAAGCTGCTACCATCAAATGTTTGCCCTCATTAGACTCCCCTCTGGAAGCGCTTTCACTGCAAGCTGCAGATTCCCTCCTAACAGCAAGCTTTAGGATAGGGTACTGAATTGTAACTTACTTTCGCCTAATAATGCGATTTTGGCAAAGAGACTATCTCCCGCAGGGAAGCTGCTACCATCAAATGTTTGCCCTCATTAGACTCCCCTCTGGAAGCGCTTTCACTGCAAGCTGCAGATTCCCTCCTAACAGCAAGCTTTAGGATAGGGTACTGAATTGTAACTTAACTGCGGCTAATAATGCGATTTTGGCAAAGAGACTATCTCCCGCAGGGAAGCTGCTACCATCAAGTGTTTGCCCTCATTAGACTCCCCTCTGGAAGCGCTTTCACTGCAAGCTGCAGATTCCCTCCTAACAGCAAGCTTTAGGATAGGGTACTGAATTGTAACTTACTTTCGCCTAATAATGCGATTTTGGCAAAGAGACTATCTCCCGCAGGGAAGCTGCTACCATCAAGTGTTTGCCCTCATTAGACTCCCCTCTGGAAGCGCTTTCACGGCAAGCTGCAGATTCCCTCCTAACAGCAAGCTTTAGGATAGGGTACTGAATTGTAACTTAACTGCGGCTAATAATGCGATTTTGTCAAAGCGAGTATCTCCCGCAGGAAAGCTGCTACCATCAAATGTTTGCCCTCATTAGACTCCCCTCTGGAAGCGCTTTCACGGCAAGCTGCAGATTCCCTCCTAACAGCAAGCTTTAGGATAGGGTACTGAATTGTAACTTACTTTCGCCTAATAATGCGATTTTGGCAAAGAGAGTATCTCCCGCAGGGAAGCTGCTACCATCAAGTGTTTGCCCTCATTAGACTCCCCTCTGGAAGCGCTTTCACTGCAAGCTGCAGATTCCCTCCTAACAGCAAGCTTTAGGATAGGGTACTGAATTGTAACTTACTTTCGCCTAATAATGCGATTTTGGCAAAGAGACTATCTCCCGCAGGGAAGCTGCTACCATCAAATGTTTGCCCTCATTAGACTCCCCTCTGGAAGCGCTTTCACTGCAAGCTGCAGATTCCCTCCTAACAGCAAGCTTTAGGATAGGGTACTGAATTGTAACTTACTTTCGCCTAATAATGCGATTTTGGCAAAGAGAGTATCTCCCGCAGGGAAGCTGCTACCATCAAATGTTTGCCCTCATTAGACTCCCCTCTGGAAGCGCTTTCACGGCAAGCTGCAGATTCCCTCCTAACAGCAAGCTTTAGGATAGGGTACTGAATTGTAACTTACTTTCGCCTAATAAAGCGATTTTGGCAAAGAGAGTATCTCCCGCAGGGAAGCTGCTACCATCAAATGTTTGCCCTCATTAAACTCCCCTCTGGAAGCGCTTTCACTGCAAGCTGCAGATTCCCTCCTAACAGCAAGCTTTAGGATAGGGTACTGAATTGTAACTTACTTTCGCCTAATAATGCGATTTTGGCAAAGAGAGTATCTCCCGCAGGGAAGCTGCTACCATCAAGTGTTTGCCCTCATTAGACTCCCCTCTGGAAGCGCTTTCACTGCAAGCTGCAGATTCCCTCCTAACAGCAAGCTTTAGGATAGGGTACTGAATTGTAACTTACTTTCGCCTAATAATGCGATTTTGGCAAAGAGAGTATCTCCCGCAGGGAAGCTGCTACCATCAAATGTTTGCCCTCATTAGACTCCCCTCTGGAAGCGCTTTCACTGCAAGCTGCAGATTCCCTCCTAACTGCAAGCTTTAGGATAGGGTACTGAATTGTAACTTACTTTCGCCTAATAATGCGATTTTGGCAAAGAGAGTATCTCCCGCAGGGAAGCTGCTACCATCAAGTGTTTGCCCTCATTAGACTCCCCTCTGGAAGCGCTTTCACTGCAAGCTGCAGATTCCCTCCTAACAGCAAGCTTTAGGATAGGGTACTGAATTGTAACTTACTTTCGCCTAATAATGCGATTTTGGCAAAGAGAGTATCTCCCGCAGGGAAGCTGCTACCATCAAATGTTTGCCCTCATTAGACTCCCCTCTGGAAGCGCTTTCACTGCAAGCTGCAGATTCCCTCCTAACTGCAAGCTTTAGGATAGGGTACTGAATTGTAACTTACTTTCGCCTAATAATGCGATTTTGGCAAAGAGAGTATCTCCCGCAGGGAAGCTGCTACCATCAAATGTTTGCCCTCATTAGACTCCCCTCTGGAAGCGCTTTCACTGCAAGCTGCAGATTCCCTCCTAACAGCAAGCTTTAGGATAGGGTACTGAATTGTAACTTACTTTCGCCTAATAATGCGATTTTGGCAAAGAGAGTATCTCCCGCAGGGAAGCTGCTACCATCAAATGTTTGCCCTCATTAGACTCCCCTCTGGAAGCGCTTTCACGGCAAGCTGCAGATTCCCTCCTAACAGCAAGCTTTAGGATAGGGTACTGAATTGTAACTTACTTTCGCCTAATAATGCGATTTTGGCAAAGAGACTATCTCCCGCAGGGAAGCTGCTACCATCAAATGTTTGCCCTCATTAGACTCCCCTCTGGAAGCGCTTTCACTGCAAGCTGCAGATTCCCTCCTAACAGCAAGCTTTAGGATAGGGTACTGAATTGTAACTTAACTGCGGCTAATAATGCGGTTTTGTCAAAGAGAGTATCTCCCGCAGGAAAGCTGCTACCATCAAATGTTTGCCCTCATTAGACTCCCCTCTGGAAGCGCTTTCACGGCAAGCTGCAGATTCCCTCCTAACAGCAAGCTTTAGGATAGGGTACTGAATTGTAACTTACTTTCGCCTAATAATGCGATTTTGGCAAAGAGAGTATCTCCCGCAGGGAAGCTGCTACCATCAAGTGTTTGCCCTCATTAGACTCCCCTCTGGAAGCGCTTTCACTGCAAGCTGCAGATTCCCTCCTAACAGCAAGCTTAAGGATAGGGTACTGAATTGTAACTTACTTTCGCCTAATAATGCGATTTTGGCAAAGAGACTATCTCCCGCAGGGAAGCTGCTACCATCAAATGTTTGCCCTCATTAGACTCCCCTCTGGAAGCGCTTTCACTGCAAGCTGCAGATTCCCTCCTAACAGCAAGCTTTAGGATAGGGTACTGAATTGTAACTTACTTTCGCCTAATAATGCGATTTTGGCAAAGAGAGTATCTCCCGCAGGGAAGCTGCTACCATCAAGTGTTTGCCCTCATTAGACTCCCCTCTGGAAGCGCTTTCACTGCAAGCTGCAGATTCCCTCCTAACAGCAAGCTTTAGGATAGGGTACTGAATTGTAACTTACTTTCGCCTAATAATGCGATTTTGGCAAAGAGAGTATCTCCCGCAGGGAAGCTGCCACCATCAAATGTTTGCCCTCATTAGACTCCCCTCTGGAAGCGCTTTCACGGCAAGCTGCAGATTCCCTCCTAACAGCAAGCTTTAGGATAGGGTACTGAATTGTAACTTACTTTCGCCTAATAATGCGATTTTGGCAAAGAGAGTATCTCCCGCAGGGAAGCTGCTACCATCAAATGTTTGCCCTCATTAGACTCCCCTCTGGAAGCGCTTTCACTGCAAGCTGCAGATTCCCTCCTAACAGCAAGCTTTAGGATAGGGTACTGAATTGTAACTTAACTGCGGCTAATAATGCGATTTTGTCAAAGAGAGTATCTCCCGCAGGGAAGCTGCTACCATCAAATGTTTGCCCTCATTAGACTCCCCTCTGGAAGCGCTTTCACTGCAAGCTGCAGATTCCCTCCTAACAGCAAGCTTTAGGATAGGGTACTGAATTGTAACTTACTTTCGCCTAATAATGCGATTTTGGCAAAGAGAGTATCTCCCGCAGGGAAGCTGCTACCATCAAATGTTTGCCCTCATTAGACTCCCCTCTGGAAGCGCTTTCACTGCAAGCTGCAGATTCCCTCCTAACAGCAAGCTTTAGGATAGGGTACTGAATTGTAACTTACTTTCGCCTAATAATGCGATTTTGTCAAAGAGAGTATCTCCCGCAGGGAAGCTGCTACCATCAAATGTTTGCCCTCATTAGACTCCCCTCTGGAAGCGCTTTCACTGCAAGCTGCAGATTCCCTCCTAACAGCAAGCTTTAGGATAGGGTACTGAATTGTAACTTACTTTCGCCTAATAATGCGATTTTGGCAAAGAGACTATCTCCCGCAGGGAAGCTGCTACCATCAAATGTTTGCCCTCATTAGACTCCCCTCTGGAAGCGCTTTCACTGCAAGCTGCAGATTCCCTCCTAACAGCAAGCTTTAGGATAGGGTACTGAATTGTAACTTAACTGCGGCTAATAATGCGATTTTGGCAAAGAGACTATCTCCCGCAGGGAAGCTGCTACCATCAAGTGTTTGCCCTCATTAGACTCCCCTCTGGAAGCGCTTTCACTGCAAGCTGCAGATTCCCTCCTAACAGCAAGCTTTAGGATAGGGTACTGAATTGTAACTTACTTTCGCCTAATAATGCGATTTTGGCAAAGAGACTATCTCCCGCAGGGAAGCTGCTACCATCAAGTGTTTGCCCTCATTAGACTCCCCTCTGGAAGCGCTTTCACGGCAAGCTGCAGATTCCCTCCTAACAGCAAGCTTTAGGATAGGGTACTGAATTGTAACTTAACTGCGGCTAATAATGCGATTTTGTCAAAGAGAGTATCTCCCGCAGGAAAGCTGCTACCATCAAATGTTTGCCCTCATTAGACTCCCCTCTGGAAGCGCTTTCACGGCAAGCTGCAGATTCCCTCCTAACAGCAAGCTTTAGGATAGGGTACTGAATTGTAACTTACTTTCGCCTAATAATGCGATTTTGGCAAAGAGACTATCTCCCGCAGGGAAGCTGCTACCATCAAGTGTTTGCCCTCATTAGACTCCCCTCTGGAAGCGCTTTCACTGCAAGCTGCAGATTCCCTCCTAACAGCAAGCTTTAGGATAGGGTACTGAATTGTAACTTACTTTCGCCTAATAATGCGATTTTGGCAAAGAGACTATCTCCCGCAGGGAAGCTGCTACCATCAAATGTTTGCCCTCATTAGACTCCCCTCTGGAAGCGCTTTCACTGCAAGCTGCAGATTCCCTCCTAACAGCAAGCTTTAGGATAGGGTACTGAATTGTAACTTACTTTCGCCTAATAATGCGATTTTGGCAAAGAGAGTATCTCCCGCAGGGAAGCTGCTACCATCAAGTGTTTGCCCTCATTAGACTCCCCTCTGGAAGCGCTTTCACTGCAAGCTGCAGATTCCCTCCTAACAGCAAGCTTTAGGATAGGGTACTGAATTGTAACTTACTTTCGCCTAATAATGCGATTTTGGCAAAGAGAGTATCTCCCGCAGGGAAGCTGCCACCATCAAATGTTTGCCCTCATTAGACTCCCCTCTGGAAGCGCTTTCACTGCAAGCTGCAGATTCCCTCCTAACAGCAAGCTTTAGGATAGGGTACTGAATTGTAACTTACTTTCGCCTAATAATGCGATTTTGGCAAAGAGAGTATCTCCCGCAGGGAAGCTGCTACCATCAAATGTTTGCCCTCATTAGACTCCCCTCTGGAAGCGCTTTCACTGCAAGCTGCAGATTCCCTCCTAACAGCAAGCTTTAGGATAGGGTACTGAATTGTAACTTACTTTCGCCTAATAATGCGATTTTGTCAAAGAGAGTATCTCCCGCAGGGAAGCTGCTACCATCAAATGTTTGCCCTCATTAGACTCCCCTCTGGAAGCGCTTTCACTGCAAGCTGCAGATTCCCTCCTAACAGCAAGCTTTAGGATAGGGTACTGAATTGTAACTTACTTTCGCCTAATAATGCGATTTTGGCAAAGAGACTATCTCCCGCAGGGAAGCTGCTACCATCAAATGTTTGCCCTCATTAGACTCCCCTCTGGAAGCGCTTTCACTGCAAGCTGCAGATTCCCTCCTAACAGCAAGCTTTAGGATAGGGTACTGAATTGTAACTTAACTGCGGCTAATAATGCGATTTTGGCAAAGAGACTATCTCCCGCAGGGAAGCTGCTACCATCAAGTGTTTGCCCTCATTAGACTCCCCTCTGGAAGCGCTTTCACTGCAAGCTGCAGATTCCCTCCTAACAGCAAGCTTTAGGATAGGGTACTGAATTGTAACTTACTTTCGCCTAATAATGCGATTTTGGCAAAGAGACTATCTCCCGCAGGGAAGCTGCTACCATCAAGTGTTTGCCCTCATTAGACTCCCCTCTGGAAGCGCTTTCACGGCAAGCTGCAGATTCCCTCCTAACAGCAAGCTTTAGGATAGGGTACTGAATTGTAACTTAACTGCGGCTAATAATGCGATTTTGTCAAAGAGAGTATCTCCCGCAGGAAAGCTGCTACCATCAAATGTTTGCCCTCATTAGACTCCCCTCTGGAAGCGCTTTCACGGCAAGCTGCAGATTCCCTCCTAACAGCAAGCTTTAGGATAGGGTACTGAATTGTAACTTACTTTCGCCTAATAATGCGATTTTGGCAAAGAGACTATCTCCCGCAGGGAAGCTGCTACCATCAAGTGTTTGCCCTCATTAGACTCCCCTCTGGAAGCGCTTTCACTGCAAGCTGCAGATTCCCTCCTAACAGCAAGCTTTAGGATAGGGTACTGAATTGTAACTTACTTTCGCCTAATAATGCGATTTTGGCAAAGAGACTATCTCCCGCAGGGAAGCTGCTACCATCAAATGTTTGCCCTCATTAGACTCCCCTCTGGAAGCGCTTTCACTGCAAGCTGCAGATTCCCTCCTAACAGCAAGCTTTAGGATAGGGTACTGAATTGTAACTTACTTTCGCCTAATAATGCGATTTTGGCAAAGAGAGTATCTCCCGCAGGGAAGCTGCTACCATCAAGTGTTTGCCCTCATTAGACTCCCCTCTGGAAGCGCTTTCACTGCAAGCTGCAGATTCCCTCCTAACAGCAAGCTTTAGGATAGGGTACTGAATTGTAACTTACTTTCGCCTAATAATGCGATTTTGGCAAAGAGAGTATCTCCCGCAGGGAAGCTGCCACCATCAAATGTTTGCCCTCATTAGACTCCCCTCTGGAAGCGCTTTCACGGCAAGCTGCAGATTCCCTCCTAACAGCAAGCTTTAGGATAGGGTACTGAATTGTAACTTACTTTCGCCTAATAATGCGATTTTGGCAAAGAGAGTATCTCCCGCAGGGAAGCTGCTACCATCAAATGTTTGCCCTCATTAGACTCCCCTCTGGAAGCGCTTTCACTGCAAGCTGCAGATTCCCTCCTAACTGCAAGCTTTAGGATAGGGTACTGAATTGTAACTTAACTGCGGCTAATAATGCGATTTTGTCAAAGAGAGTATCTCCCGCAGGGAAGCTGCTACCATCAAATGTTTGCCCTCATTAGACTCCCCTCTGGAAGCGCTTTCACTGCAAGCTGCAGATTCCCTCCTAACAGCAAGCTTTAGGATAGGGTACTGAATTGTAACTTACTTTCGCCTAATAATGCGATTTTGGCAAAGAGACTATCTCCCGCAGGGAAGCTGCTACCATCAAATGTTTGCCCTCATTAGACTCCCCTCTGGAAGCGCTTTCACTGCAAGCTGCAGATTCCCTCCTAACTGCAAGCTTTAGGATAGGGTACTGAATTGTAACTTACTTTCGCCTAATAATGCGATTTTGGCAAAGAGAGTATCTCCCGCAGGGAAGCTGCTACCATCAAATGTTTGCCCTCATTAGACTCCCCTCTGGAAGCGCTTTCACTGCAAGCTGCAGATTCCCTCCTAACAGCAAGCTTTAGGATAGGGTACTGAATTGTAACTTACTTTCGCCTAATAATGCGATTTTGGCAAAGGGAGTATCTCCCGCAGGGAAGCTGCTACCATCAAATGTTTGCCCTCATTAGACTCCCCTCTGGAAGCGCTTTCACGGCAAGCTGCAGATTCCCTCCTAACAGCAAGCTTTAGGATAGGGTACTGAATTGTAACTTAACTGCGGCTAATAATGCGATTTTGTCAAAGAGAGTATCTCCCGCAGGGAAGCTGCTACCATCAAATGTTTGCCCTCATTAGACTCCCCTCTGGAAGCGCTTTCACGGCAAGCTGCAGATTCCCTCCTAACAGCAAGCTTTAGGATAGGGTACTGAATTGTAACTTACTTTCGCCTAATAATGCGATTTTGGCAAAGAGAGTATCTCCCGCAGGGAAGCTGCTACCATCAAGTGTTTGCCCTCATTAGACTCCCCTCTGGAAGCGCTTTCACTGCAAGCTGCAGATTCCCTCCTAACAGCAAGCTTTAGGATAGGGTACTGAATTGTAACTTACTTTCGCCTAATAATGCGATTTTGGCAAAGAGACTATCTCCCGCAGGGAAGCTGCTACCATCAAATGTTTGCCCTCATTAGACTCCCCTCTGGAAGCGCTTTCACTGCAAGCTGCAGATTCCCTCCTAACAGCAAGCTTTAGGATAGGGTACTGAATTGTAACTTACTTTCGCCTAATAATGCGATTTTGGCAAAGAGAGTATCTCCCGCAGGGAAGCTGCTACCATCAAGTGTTTGCCCTCATTAGACTCCCCTCTGGAAGCGCTTTCACTGCAAGCTGCAGATTCCCTCCTAACAGCAAGCTTTAGGATAGGGTACTGAATTGTAACTTACTTTCGCCTAATAATGCGATTTTGGCAAAGAGAGTATCTCCCGCAGGGAAGCTGCCACCATCAAATGTTTGCCCTCATTAGACTCCCCTCTGGAAGCGCTTTCACGGCAAGCTGCAGATTCCCTCCTAACAGCAAGCTTTAGGATAGGGTACTGAATTGTAACTTACTTTCGCCTAATAATGCGATTTTGGCAAAGAGAGTATCTCCCGCAGGGAAGCTGCTACCATCAAATGTTTGCCCTCATTAGACTCCCCTCTGGAAGCGCTTTCACTGCAAGCTGCAGATTCCCTCCTAACTGCAAGCTTTAGGATAGGGTACTGAATTGTAACTTACTTTCGCCTAATAATGCGATTTTGGCAAAGAGACTATCTCCCGCAGGGAAGCTGCTACCATCAAATGTTTGCCCTCATTAGACTCCCCTCTGGAAGCGCTTTCACTGCAAGCTGCAGATTCCCTCCTAACAGCAAGCTTTAGGATAGGGTACTGAATTGTAACTTACTTTCGCCTAATAATGCGATTTTGGCAAAGAGAGTATCTCCCGCAGGGAAGCTGCTACCATCAAATGTTTGCCCTCATTAGACTCCCCTCTGGAAGCGCTTTCACTGCAAGCTGCAGATTCCCTCCTAACTGCAAGCTTTAGGATAGGGTACTGAATTGTAACTTACTTTCGCCTAATAATGCGATTTTGGCAAAGAGAGTATCTCCCGCAGGGAAGCTGCTACCATCAAATGTTTGCCCTCATTAGACTCCCCTCTGGAAGCGCTTTCACTGCAAGCTGCAGATTCCCTCCTAACTGCAAGCTTTAGGATAGGGTACTGAATTGTAACTTACTTTCGCCTAATAATGCGATTTTGAAAAAGAGACTATCTCCCGCAGGGAAGCTGCTACCATCAAATGTTTGCCCTCATTAGACTCCCCTCTGGAAGCGCTTTCACTGCAAGCTGCAGATTCCCTCCTAACAGCAAGCTTTAGGATAGGGTACTGAATTGTAACTTACTTTCGCCTAATAATGCGATTTTAGCAAAGAGACTATCTCCCGCAGGGAAGCTGCTACCATCAAATGTTTGCCCTCATTAGACTCCTCTCTGGAAGCGCTTTCACTGCAAGCTGCAGATTCCCTCCTAACAGCAAGCTTTAGGATAGGGTACTGAATTGTAACTTACTTTCGCCTAATAATGCGATTTTGGCAAAGAGAGTATCTCCCGCAGGGAAGCTGCTACAATCAAATGTTTGCCCTCATTAGACTCCCCTCTGGAAGCGCTTTCACTGCAAGCTGCAGATTCCCTCCTAACTGCAAGCTTTAGGATAGGGTACTGAATTGTAACTTACTTTCGCCTAATAATGCGATTTTGAAAAAGAGACTATCTCCCGCAGGGAAGCTGCTACCATCAAGTGTTTGCCCTCATTAGACTCCCCTCTGGAAGCGCTTTCACTGCAAGCTGCAGATTCCCTCCTAACAGCAAGCTTTAGGATAGGGTACTGAATTGTAACTTACTTTCGCCTAATAATGCGATTTTGGCAAAGAGAGTATCTCCCGCAGGGAAGCTGCTACCATCAAATGTTTGCCCTCATTAGACTCCCCTCTGGAAGCGCTTTCACGGCAAGCTGCAGATTCCCTCCTAACAGCAAGCTTTAGGATAGGGTACTGAATTGTAACTTACTTTCGCCTAATAATGCGATTTTGGCAAAGAGAGTATCTCCCGCAGGGAAGCTGCTACCATCAAATGTTTGCCTTCATTAGACTCCCCTCTGGAAGCGCTTTCACTGCAAGCTGCAGATTCCCTCCTAACAGCAAGCTTTAGGATAGGGTACTGAATTGTAACTTACTTTCGCCTAATAATGCGATTTTGGCAAAGAGACTATCTCCCGCAGGGAAGCTGCTACCATCAAATGTTTGCCCTCGTTAGACTCCCCTCTGGAAGCGCTTTCACTGCAAGCTGCAGATTCCCTCCTAACAGCAAGCTTTAGGATAGGGTACTGAATTGTAACTTACTTTCGCCTAATAATGCGATTTTGGCAAAGGGAGTATCTCCCGCAGGGAAGCTGCTACCATCAAATGTTTGCCCTCATTAGACTCCCCTCTGGAAGCGCTTTCACGGCAAGCTGCAGATTCCCTCCTAACAGCAAGCTTTAGGATAGGGTACTGAATTGTAACTTACTTTCGCCTAATAAAGCGATTTTGGCAAAGAGAGTATCTCCCGCAGGGAAGCTGCTACCATCAAATGTTTGCCGTCATTAAACTCCCCTCTGGAAGCGCTTTCACGGCAAGCTGCAGATTCCCTCCTAACAGCAAGCTTTAGGATAGGGTACTGAATTGTAACTTACTTTCGCCTAATAATGCGATTTTGGCAAAGAGACTATCTCCCGCAGGGAAGCTGCTACCATCAAGTGTTTGCCCTCATTAGACTCCCCTCTGGAAGCGCTTTCACTGCAAGCTGCAGATTCCCTCCTAACAGCAAGCTTTAGG
Organism: Phaenicophaeus curvirostris; assembly: GCF_032191515.1. NCBI lineage: Eukaryota > Metazoa > Chordata > Aves > Cuculiformes > Cuculidae > Phaenicophaeus > Phaenicophaeus curvirostris. Next base: position 11,326 of record NW_027206983.1, on the reverse strand, counting down.
ATAGGGTACTGAATTGTAACTTACTTTCGCCTAATAATGCGATTTTGGCAAAGAGAGTATCTCCCGCAGGGAAGCTGCTACCATCAAATGTTTGCCCTCATTAGACTCCCCTCTGGAAGCGCTTTCACGGCAAGCTGCAGATTCCCTCCTAACAGCAAGCTTTAGGATAGGGTACTGAATTGTAACTTACTTTCGCCTAATAATGCGATTTTGGCAAAGAGACTATCTCCCGCAGGGAAGCTGCTACCATCAAAAGTTTGCCCTCATTAGACTTCCCTCTGGAAGCGCTTTCACTGCAAGCTGCAGATTCCCTCCTAACTGCAAGCTTTAGGATAGGGTACTGAATTGTAACTTACTTTCGCCTAATAATGCGATTTTGGCAAAGAGAGTATCTCCCGCAGGGAAGCTGCTACCATCAAACGTTTGCCCTCATTGGACTCCCCTCTGGAAGCGCATTCACTGCAAGCTGCAGATTCCCTCCTAACAGCAAGCTTTAGGATAGGGTACTGAATTGTAACTTACTTTCGCCTAATAATGCGATTTTGGCAAAGAGAGTATCTCCCGCAGGGAAGCTGCTACCATCAAATGTTTGCCCTCATTAGACTCCCCTCTGGAAGCGCTTTCACTGCAAGCTGCAGATTCCCTCCTAACAGCAAGCTTTAGGATAGGGTACTGAATTGTAACTTACTTTCGCCTAATAATGCGATTTTGGCAAAGAGACTATCTCCCGCAGGGAAGCTGCTACCATCAAGTGTTTGCCCTCATTAGACTCCCCTCTGGAAGCGCTTTCACTGCAAGCTGCAGATTCCCTCCTAACAGCAAGCTTTAGGATAGGGTACTGAATTGTAACTTACTTTCGCCTAATAATGCGATTTTGGCAAAGAGAGTATCTCCCGCAGGGAAGCTGCTACCATCAAATGTTTGCCCTCATTAGACTCCCCTCTGGAAGCGCTTTCACTGCAAGCTGCAGATTCCCTCCTAACTGCAAGCTTTAGGATAGGGTACTGAATTGTAACTTACTTTCGCCTAATAATGCGATTTTGGCAAAGAGAGTATCTCCCGCAGGGAAGCTGCTACCATCAAATGTTTGCCCTCATTAGACTCCCCTCTGGAAGCGCTTTCACTGCAAGCTGCAGATTCCCTCCTAACAGCAAGCTTTAGGATAGGGTACTGAATTGTAACTTACTTTCGCCTAATAATGCGATTTTGGCAAAGAGAGTATCTCCCGCAGGGAAGCTGCTACCATCAAATGTTTGCCCTCGTTAGACTCCCCTCTGGAAGCGCTTTCACTGCAAGCTGCAGATTCCCTCCTAACAGCAAGCTTTAGGATAGGGTACTGAATTGTAACTTACTTTCGCCTAATAATGCGATTTTGGCAAAGGGAGTATCTCCCGCAGGGAAGCTGCTACCATCAAATGTTTGCCCTCATTAGACTCCCCTCTGGAAGCGCTTTCACTGCAAGCTGCAGATTCCCTCCTAACTGCAAGCTTTAGGATAGGGTACTGAATTGTAACTTACTTTCGCCTAATAATGCCATTTTGGCAAAGAGACTATCTCCCGCAGGGAAGCTGTTACCATCAAGTGTTTGCCCTCATTAGACTCCCCTCTGGAAGCGCTTTCACTGCAAGCTGCAGATTCCCTCCTAACAGCAAGCTTTAGGATAGGGTACTGAATTGTAACTTACTTTCGCCTAATAATGCGATTTTGGCAAAGAGAGTATCTCCCGCAGGGAAGCTGCTACCATCAAATGTTTGCCCTCATTAGACTCCCCTCTGGAAGCGCTTTCACTGCAAGCTGCAGATTCCCTCCTAACTGCAAGCTTTAGGATAGGGTACTGAATTGTAACTTACTTTCGCCTAATAATGCGATTTTGGCAAAGAGAGTATCTCCCGCAGGGAAGCTGCTACCATCAAATGTTTGCCCTCATTAGACTCCCCTCTGGAAGCGCTTTCACTGCAAGCTGCAGATTCCCTCCTAACAGCAAGCTTTAGGATAGGGTACTGAATTGTAACTTACTTTCGCCTAATAATGCGATTTTGGCAAAGAGAGTATCTCCCGCAGGGAAGCTGCTACCATCAAATGTTTGACCTCATTAGACTCCCCTCTGGAAGCGCTTTCACGGCAAGCTGCAGATTCCCTCCTAACAGCAAGCTTTAGGATAGGGTACTGAATTGTAACTTACTTTCGCCTAATAATGCGATTTTGGCAAAGAGACTATCTCCCGCAGGGAAGCTGCTACCATCAAATGTTTGCCCTCATTAGACTCCCCTCTAGAAGCGCTTTCACGGCAAGCTGCAGATTCCCTCCTAACAGCAAGCTTTAGGATAGGGTACTGAATTGTAACTTACTTTCGCCTAATAATGCGATTTTGGCAAAGAGACTATCTCCCGCAGGGAAGCTGCTACCATCAAATGTTTGCCCTCATTAGACTCCCCTCTGGAAGCGCTTTCACTGCAAGCTGCAGATTCCCTCCTAACTGCAAGCTTTAGGATAGGGTACTGAATTGTAACTTACTTTCGCCTAATAATGCGATTTTGGCAAAGAGAGTATCTCCCGCAGGGAAGCTGCTACCATCAAATGTTTGCCCTCGTTAGACTCCCCTCTGGAAGCGCTTTCACTGCAAGCTGCAGATTCCCTCCTAACAGCAAGCTTTAGGATAGGGTACTGAATTGTAACTTACTTTCGCCTAATAATGCGATTTTGGCAAAGAGAGTATCTCCCGCAGGGAAGCTGCTACCATCAAATGTTTGCCCTCATTAGACTCCCCTCTGGAAGCGCTTTCACTGCAAGCTGCAGATTCCCTCCTAACAGCAAGCTTTAGGATAGGGTACTGAATTGTAACTTACTTTCGCCTAATAATGCGATTTTGGCAAAGAGAGTATCTCCCGCAGGGAAGCTGCTACCATCAAATGTTTGCCCTCGTTAGACTCCCCTCTGGAAGCGCTTTCACTGCAAGCTGCAGATTCCCTCCTAACAGCAAGCTTTAGGATAGGGTACTGAATTGTAACTTACTTTCGCCTAATAATGCGATTTTGGAAAAGGGAGTATCTCCCGCAGGGAAGCTGCTACCATCAAATGTTTGCCCTCATTAGACTCCCCTCTGGAAGCGCTTTCACTGCAAGCTGCAGATTCCCTCCTAACTGCAAGCTTTAGGATAGGGTACTGAATTGTAACTTACTTTCGCCTAATAATGCGATTTTGGCAAAGAGACTATCTCCCGCAGGGAAGCTGTTACCATCAAGTGTTTGCCCTCATTAGACTCCCCTCTGGAAGCGCTTTCACTGCAAGCTGCAGATTCCCTCCTAACAGCAAGCTTTAGGATAGGGTACTGAATTGTAACTTACTTTCGCCTAATAATGCGATTTTGGCAAAGAGAGTATCTCCCGCAGGGAAGCTGCTACCATCAAATGTTTGCCCTCATTAGACTCCCCTCTGGAAGCGCTTTCACTGCAAGCTGCAGATTCCCTCCTAACTGCAAGCTTTAGGATAGGGTACTGAATTGTAACTTACTTTCGCCTAATAATGCGATTTTGGCAAAGAGAGTATCTCCCGCAGGGAAGCTGCTACCATCAAATGTTTGCCCTCATTAGACTCCCCTCTGGAAGCGCTTTCACTGCAAGCTGCAGATTCCCTCCTAACAGCAAGCTTTAGGATAGGGTACTGAATTGTAACTTACTTTCGCCTAATAATGCGATTTTGGCAAAGAGAGTATCTCCCGCAGGGAAGCTGCTACCATCAAATGTTTGCCCTCATTAGACTCCCCTCTGGAAGCGCTTTCACGGCAAGCTGCAGATTCCCTCCTAACAGCAAGCTTTAGGATAGGGTACTGAATTGTAACTTAACTGCGGCTAATAATGCGATTTTGGCAAAGAGACTATCTCCCGCAGGGAAGCTGCTACCATCAAGTGTTTGCCCTCATTAGACTCCCCTCTGGAAGCGCTTTCATGCAAGCTGCAGATTCCCTCCTAACAGCAAGCTTTAGGATAGGGTACTGAATTGTAACTTACTTTCGCCTAATAATGCGATTTTGGCAAAGAGACTATCTCCCGCAGGGAAGCTGCTACCATCAAATGTTTGCCCTCATTAGACTCCCCTCTGGAAGCGCTTTCACGGCAAGCTGCAGATTCCCTCCTAACAGCAAGCTTTAGGATAGGGTACTGAATTGTAACTTAACTGCGGCTAATAATGCGATTTTGTCAAAGAGAGTATCTCCCGCAGGGAAGCTGCTACCATCAAATGTTTGCCCTCATTAGACTCCCCTCTGGAAGCGCTTTCACTGCAAGCTGCAGATTCCCTCCTAACTGCAAGCTTTAGGATAGGGTACTGAATTGTAACTTACTTTCGCCTAATAATGCGATTTTGGCAAAGAGAGTATCTCCCGCAGGGAAGCTGCTACCATCAAATGTTTGCCCTCATTAGACTCCCCTCTGGAAGCGCTTTCACTGCAAGCTGCAGATTCCCTCCTAACAGCAAGCTTTAGGATAGGGTACTGAATTGTAACTTACTTTCGCCTAATAATGCGATTTTGGCAAAGAGAGTATCTCCCGCAGGGAAGCTGCTACCATCAAATGTTTGCCCTCATTAGACTCCCCTCTGGAAGCGCTTTCACGGCAAGCTGCAGATTCCCTCCTAACAGCAAGCTTTAGGATAGGGTACTGAATTGTAACTTACTTTCGCCTAATAATGCGATTTTGGCAAAGAGACTATCTCCCGCAGGGAAGCTGCTACCATCAAATGTTTGCCCTCATTAGACTCCCCTCTGGAAGCGCTTTCACTGCAAGCTGCAGATTCCCTCCTAACAGCAAGCTTTAGGATAGGGTACTGAATTGTAACTTAACTGCGGCTAATAATGCGATTTTGGCAAAGAGACTATCTCCCGCAGGGAAGCTGCTACCATCAAGTGTTTGCCCTCATTAGACTCCCCTCTGGAAGCGCTTTCATGCAAGCTGCAGATTCCCTCCTAACAGCAAGCTTTAGGATAGGGTACTGAATTGTAACTTACTTTCGCCTAATAATGCGATTTTGGCAAAGAGACTATCTCCCGCAGGGAAGCTGCTACCATCAAATGTTTGCCCTCATTAGACTCCCCTCTGGAAGCGCTTTCACGGCAAGCTGCAGATTCCCTCCTAACAGCAAGCTTTAGGATAGGGTACTGAATTGTAACTTAACTGCGGCTAATAATGCGATTTTGTCAAAGAGAGTATCTCCCGCAGGAAAGCTGCTACCATCAAATGTTTGCCCTCATTAGACTCCCCTCTGGAAGCGCTTTCACGGCAAGCTGCAGATTCCCTCCTAACAGCAAGCTTTAGGATAGGGTACTGAATTGTAACTTACTTTCGCCTAATAATGCGATTTTGGCAAAGAGAGTATCTCCCGCAGGGAAGCTGCTACCATCAAGTGTTTGCCCTCATTAGACTCCCCTCTGGAAGCGCTTTCACTGCAAGCTGCAGATTCCCTCCTAACAGCAAGCTTTAGGATAGGGTACTGAATTGTAACTTACTTTCGCCTAATAATGCGATTTTGGCAAAGAGAGTATCTCCCGCAGGGAAGCTGCCACCATCAAATGTTTGCCCTCATTAGACTCCCCTCTGGAAGCGCTTTCACGGCAAGCTGCAGATTCCCTCCTAACAGCAAGCTTTAGGATAGGGTACTGAATTGTAACTTACTTTCGCCTAATAATGCGATTTTGGCAAAGAGAGTATCTCCCGCAGGGAAGCTGCTACCATCAAATGTTTGCCCTCATTACACTCCCCTCTGGAAGCGCTTTCACTGCAAGCTGCAGATTCCCTCCTAACAGCAAGCTTTAGGATAGGGTACTGAATTGTAACTTAACTGCGGCTAATAATGCGATTTTGTCAAAGAGAGTATCTCCCGCAGGGAAGCTGCTACCATCAAATGTTTGCCCTCATTAGACTCCCCTCTGGAAGCGCTTTCACTGCAAGCTGCAGATTCCCTCCTAACAGCAAGCTTTAGGATAGGGTACTGAATTGTAACTTACTTTCGCCTAATAATGCGATTTTGGCAAAGAGAGTATCTCCCGCAGGGAAGCTGCTACCATCAAATGTTTGCCCTCATTAGACTCCCCTCTGGAAGCGCTTTCACTGCAAGCTGCAGATTCCCTCCTAACAGCAAGCTTTAGGATAGGGTACTGAATTGTAACTTACTTTCGCCTAATAATGCGATTTTGGCAAAGAGAGTATCTCCCGCAGGGAAGCTGCTACCATCAAATGTTTGCCCTCATTAGACTCCCCTCTGGAAGCGCTTTCACTGCAAGCTGCAGATTCCCTCCTAACAGCAAGCTTTAGGATAGGGTACTGAATTGTAACTTACTTTCGCCTAATAATGCGATTTTGTCAAAGAGAGTATCTCCCGCAGGGAAGCTGCTACCATCAAATGTTTGCCCTCATTAGACTCCCCTCTGGAAGCGCTTTCACTGCAAGCTGCAGATTCCCTCCTAACAGCAAGCTTTAGGATAGGGTACTGAATTGTAACTTACTTTCGCCTAATAATGCGATTTTGGCAAAGAGACTATCTCCCGCAGGGAAGCTGCTACCATCAAATGTTTGCCCTCATTAGACTCCCCTCTGGAAGCGCTTTCACTGCAAGCTGCAGATTCCCTCCTAACAGCAAGCTTTAGGATAGGGTACTGAATTGTAACTTACTTTCGCCTAATAATGCGATTTTGGCAAAGAGACTATCTCCCGCAGGGAAGCTGCTACCATCAAGTGTTTGCCCTCATTAGACTCCCCTCTGGAAGCGCTTTCACTGCAAGCTGCAGATTCCCTCCTAACAGCAAGCTTTAGGATAGGGTACTGAATTGTAACTTACTTTCGCCTAATAATGCGATTTTGGCAAAGAGACTATCTCCCGCAGGGAAGCTGCTACCATCAAATGTTTGCCCTCATTAGACTCCCCTCTGGAAGCGCTTTCACGGCAAGCTGCAGATTCCCTCCTAACAGCAAGCTTTAGGATAGGGTACTGAATTGTAACTTAACTGCGGCTAATAATGCGATTTTGTCAAAGAGAGTATCTCCCGCAGGAAAGCTGCTACCATCAAATGTTTGCCCTCATTAGACTCCCCTCTGGAAGCGCTTTCACGGCAAGCTGCAGATTCCCTCCTAACAGCAAGCTTTAGGATAGGGTACTGAATTGTAACTTACTTTCGCCTAATAATGCGATTTTGGCAAAGAGAGTATCTCCCGCAGGGAAGCTGCTACCATCAAATGTTTGCCCTCATTAGACTCCCCTCTGGAAGCGCTTTCACTGCAAGCTGCAGATTCCCTCCTAACAGCAAGCTTTAGGATAGGGTACTGAATTGTAACTTACTTTCGCCTAATAAAGCGATTTTGGCAAAGAGAGTATCTCCCGCAGGGAAGCTGCTACCATCAAATGTTTGCCCTCATTAGACTCCCCTCTGGAAGCGCTTTCACTGCAAGCTGCAGATTCCCTCCTAACAGCAAGCTTTAGGATAGGGTACTGAATTGTAACTTACTTTCGCCTAATAATGCGATTTTGGCAAAGAGAGTATCTCCCGCAGGGAAGCTGCTACCATCAAATGTTTGCCCTCATTAGACTCCCCTCTGGAAGCGCTTTCACTGCAAGCTGCAGATTCCCTCCTAACAGCAAGCTTTAGGATAGGGTACTGAATTGTAACTTACTTTCGCCTAATAATGCGATTTTGGCAAAGAGAGTATCTCCCGCAGGGAAGCTGCTACCATCAAATGTTTGCCCTCATTAGACTCCCCTCTGGAAGCGCTTTCACTGCAAGCTGCAGATTCCCTCCTAACAGCAAGCTTTAGGATAGGGTACTGAATTGTAACTTACTTTCGCCTAATAATGCGATTTTGGCAAAGAGACTATCTCCCGCAGGGAAGCTGCTACCATCAAATGTTTGCCCTCATTAGACTCCCCTCTGGAAGCGCTTTCACTGCAAGCTGCAGATTCCCTCCTAACAGCAAGCTTTAGGATAGGGTACTGAATTGTAACTTAACTGCGGCTAATAATGCGATTTTGGCAAAGAGACTATCTCCCGCAGGGAAGCTGCTACCATCAAGTGTTTGCCCTCATTAGACTCCCCTCTGGAAGCGCTTTCACGGCAAGCTGCAGATTCCCTCCTAACAGCAAGCTTTAGGATAGGGTACTGAATTGTAACTTAACTGCGGCTAATAATGCGATTTTGTCAAAGAGAGTATCTCCCGCAGGAAAGCTGCTACCATCAAATGTTTGCCCTCATTAGACTCCCCTCTGGAAGCGCTTTCACTGCAAGCTGCAGATTCCCTCCTAACAGCAAGCTTTAGGATAGGGTACTGAATTGTAACTTACTTTCGCCTAATAATGCGATTTTGGCAAAGAGAGTATCTCCCGCAGGGAAGCTGCTACCATCAAGTGTTTGCCCTCATTAGACTCCCCTCTGGAAGCGCTTTCACTGCAAGCTGCAGATTCCCTCCTAACAGCAAGCTTTAGGATAGGGTACTGAATTGTAACTTACTTTCGCCTAATAATGCGATTTTGGCAAAGAGACTATCTCCCGCAGGGAAGCTGCTACCATCAAATGTTTGCCCTCATTAGACTCCCCTCTGGAAGCGCTTTCACTGCAAGCTGCAGATTCCCTCCTAACAGCAAGCTTTAGGATAGGGTACTGAATTGTAACTTACTTTCGCCTAATAATGCGATTTTGGCAAAGAGACTATCTCCCGCAGGGAAGCTGCTACCATCAAGTGTTTGCCCTCATTAGACTCCCCTCTGGAAGCGCTTTCACTGCAAGCTGCAGATTCCCTCCTAACAGCAAGCTTTAGGATAGGGTACTGAATTGTAACTTACTTTCGCCTAATAATGCGATTTTGGCAAAGAGAGTATCTCCCGCAGGGAAGCTGCCACCATCAAATGTTTGCCCTCATTAGACTCCCCTCTGGAAGCGCTTTCACTGCAAGCTGCAGATTCCCTCCTAACAGCAAGCTTTAGGATAGGGTACTGAATTGTAACTTAACTGCGGCTAATAATGCGATTTTGTCAAAGAGAGTATCTCCCGCAGGGAAGCTGCTACCATCAAATGTTTGCCCTCATTAGACTCCCCTCTGGAAGCGCTTTCACTGCAAGCTGCAGATTCCCTCCTAACAGCAAGCTTTAGGATAGGGTACTGAATTGTAACTTAACTGCGGCTAATAATGCGATTTTGTCAAAGAGAGTATCTCCCGCAGGGAAGCTGCTACCATCAAATGTTTGCCCTCATTAGACTCCCCTCTGGAAGCGCTTTCACTGCAAGCTGCAGATTCCCTCCTAACAGCAAGCTTTAGGATAGGGTACTGAATTGTAACTTACTTTCGCCTAATAATGCGATTTTGGCAAAGAGAGTATCTCCCGCAGGGAAGCTGCTACCATCAAATGTTTGCCCTCATTAGACTCCCCTCTGGAAGCGCTTTCACTGCAAGCTGCAGATTCCCTCCTAACTGCAAGCTTTAGGATAGGGTACTGAATTGTAACTTACTTTCGCCTAATAATGCGATTTTGGCAAAGAGAGTACCTCCCGCAGGGAAGCTGCTACCATCAAATGTTTGCCCTCATTAGACTCCCCTCTGGAAGCGCTTTCACTGCAAGCTGCAGATTCCCTCCTAACAGCAAGCTTTAGGATAGGGTACTGAATTGTAACTTACTTTCGCCTAATAATGCGATTTTGTCAAAGAGAGTATCTCCCGCAGGGAAGCTGCTACCATCAAATGTTTGCCCTCATTAGACTCCCCTCTGGAAGCGCTTTCACTGCAAGCTGCAGATTCCCTCCTAACAGCAAGCTTTAGGATAGGGTACTGAATTGTAACTTACTTTCGCCTAATAATGCGATTTTGGCAAAGAGAGTATCTCCCGCAGGGAAGCTGCTACCATCAAATGTTTGCCCTCATTAGACTCCCCTCTGGAAGCGCTTTCACTGCAAGCTGCAGATTCCCTCCTAACTGCAAGCTTTAGGATAGGGTACTGAATTGTAACTTACTTTCGCCTAATAATGCGATTTTGGCAAAGAGAGTATCTCCCGCAGGGAAGCTGCTACCATCAAATGTTTGCCCTCATTAGACTCCCCTCTGGAAGCGCTTTCACTGCAAGCTGCAGATTCCCTCCTAACAGCAAGCTTTAGGATAGGGTACTGAATTGTAACTTACTTTCGCCTAATAATGCGATTTTGTCAAAGAGAGTATCTCCCGCAGGGAAGCTGCTACCATCAAATGTTTGCCCTCATTAGACTCCCCTCTGGAAGCGCTTTCACTGCAAGCTGCAGATTCCCTCCTAACAGCAAGCTTTAGGATAGGGTACTGAATTGTAACTTACTTTCGCCTAATAATGCGATTTTGGCAAAGAGACTATCTCCCGCAGGGAAGCTGCTACCATCAAATGTTTGCCCTCATTAGACTCCCCTCTGGAAGCGCTTTCACTGCAAGGTGCAGATTCCCTCCTAACAGCAAGCTTTAGGATAGGGTACTGAATTGTAACTTACTTTCGCCTAATAATGCGATTTTGGCAAAGAGACTATCTCCCGCAGGGAAGCTGCTACCATCAAGTGTTTGCCCTCATTAGACTCCCCTCTGGAAGCGCTTTCACTGCAAGCTGCAGATTCCCTCCTAACAGCAAGCTTTAGGATAGGGTACTGAATTGTAACTTACTTTCGCCTAATAATGCGATTTTGGCAAAGAGACTATCTCCCGCAGGGAAGCTGCTACCATCAAATGTTTGCCCTCATTAGACTCCCCTCTGGAAGCGCTTTCACGGCAAGCTGCAGATTCCCTCCTAACAGCAAGCTTTAGGATAGGGTACTGAATTGTAACTTACTTTCGCCTAATAATGCGATTTTGGCAAAGAGAGTATCTCCCGCAGGAAAGCTGCTACCATCAAATGTTTGCCCTCATTAGACTCCCCTCTGGAAGCGCTTTCACGGCAAGCTGCAGATTCCCTCCTAACAGCAAGCTTTAGGATAGGGTACTGAATTGTAACTTACTTTCGCCTAATAATGCGATTTTGGCAAAGAGAGTATCTCCCGCAGGGAAGCTGCTACCATCAAGTGTTTGCCCTCATTAGACTCCCCTCTGGAAGCGCTTTCACTGCAAGCTGCAGATTCCCTCCTAACTGCAAGCTTTAGGATAGGGTACTGAATTGTAACTTACTTTCGCCTAATAATGCGATTTTGAAAAAGAGACTATCTCCCGCAGGAAGCTGCTACCATCAAATGTTTGCCCTCATTAGACTCCCCTCTGGAAGCGCTTTCACTGCAAGCTGCAGATTCCCTCCTAACAGCAAGCTTTAGGATAGGGTACTGAATTGTAACTTACTTTCGCCTAATAATGCG
>NW_027206982.1:45753-91550 GCF_032191515.1 Phaenicophaeus curvirostris | reverse complement strand
GGGTCGCACCCCCACACCCAACTTTGGGGTCCCCCCTTTTACCTGAGAGCCCCTCTAAACTCTAACCCCCTCCTTTTTGGGGTCCCACCCCACTTTTTAGGGTTCCCACCCCCCTTTTTTGTGGTTATCCTCTAGTTTTTTGGCTTCTTCCCCCTTTCTCTGGGGTTCCCCCCCATTTTTGGGGTTCCACCCCCCTTTTAGCCCCCATAGATTGGAGACACCCCCCAATTTTAAGCTTCACCCCCAATCTTTGGGGTTCCCCTCTTCTTCATGCCCCCCAACCCCTCATTTTAGGAATCTCCCCCCCTTTTTCAGGTCTACCCCCCAGTTTTGGGGTCTCCCCCCAATTCTAGGATCCCCTCCTCTTATTTTTTTACACCCCCCTTAGTTTTGGGGTCCCCCCATTTTAGGACCCCCCCCCAAAATTTCAATCACCCCCCCCATTTTGAGGCATCACCCCTTCTTCACACCCCCCAGAACCCCTAAACCCCCATTTCTGGAGTCTCCCCGCATATTAATGTCCCCATTTTTGGGGTCCCCCTTCTATTTTTTGGGGTTCCCCCCCTCACCCCTTTTCCTGGCAGCGCTCAGCAGCTCCTGGAAATCCTCCAGGGTCCCGAGTTGGGGGTCGAGCTGCTCCAAGGAGGCGGTTTTGGGGTCCCCCCCCTGGATTTCGGGGTGCAGCGGCCCCAGGATCAGCCCCCGCACCTGCAGCCCCGCCACGTGTTCCAGCCGCTGCGCCACGCCTGCACCCCAAAAAAACACATCAGCACCCCAAAAATCAGACCCTACACCCCAAAAGTGAGATTTTGAACACTAAAAATGAGACCTGCACCCCAAAAATGGAGATTTTTGACCCCAAAAGTGAGCCCTGTGCCGCAAAACTGAGCTCCTGCACCCCAAAATCCAACCCTGAACCCCCAAAAATGACCCCTGTACCCCAAAAATGTGCCCTGCACCCCAAAAAGAGGCAGTTTGGACCCCAAAAGCAAACCCCATGCCTGAAAACTGAGCTCCTGCACCCCAAAAGTGAGACCCTGTACCTCAAAATCAGACCCCACACCCCAAAAATGAAACTCCATACCCCCCAAAATGGAGATTTTGGACCCCAAAAGTGAGCTCGGCAACTGAAAACGCAGCTCCTGCACCCCAAAAATGAGACTTAAAGCTCCAAGATCTGATCCTGCACCCCAAAACCAGCCCCTTCTCATCCCAAAACTAAGACTTTGAACACTGAAAATGAGTTCTACACCCCCAAAAATTGAGATTTTGGACCCCAAAAGTGAGCCCCGTGTTGGAAAACTGAGCTCCTGCACCCCAAAATCAGACCCTGCACCCCAAAAGTGAGCCCAAAGACTGAGATTGCACCCCAAACCTGAACTCATGCACCCCAAAATCAGAACTCTCTAACCCCAAACCCCAAAATCAGACCCCGCACGCCCAAAAATGGAGACTTTAGACCCAAAAAGTGAGCCCTGCACCCCAAAACTAAGCTCCTACACCGCAAGATCAAATCTTGCACCCTAAAAATCAAACCCCACCCCCCCAAAATTGAGATTTTAGACCCCAAAAGGGAGCTCTGCACCTCAAAACCAGCCCCACCCCCCAAAATCAAGCTCTGCACCTCAAAATTGAGCTCTTGCACCCCAAAAAATGAGACCCTGCACCCCCCAAAAGTGAGGTCTGGGACCCCCAAAACCAAAGCCCGCCCCCCCAAAGGGACCCTGGGTACCCCCAATCCCCCCCCTCCCACAGGATATGGGGTCCCCCCCCCATGCTGAGTCACTGCCCCCCATCTCGTGACACCCACGGGGCTGTGGGGGCGGGACTGGGAACTGGGGGGGGGGGAACTGGGAGGGACTGGGATTGAGAGGGAGGGACTGGGAGGAGGAACTGGGATTGGAGGGGGATGGGACACTGGGAACTGGGATTGGGGACACTGGGAACTGGGATTGGGGACACTGGGAACTGGGATTGGGGACACTGGGATTGAGGGGGGCGCACTGGGAACTGGAGAGACTGGGATTGGGGGGGGGCACCGGGGGGAGGCAACTGGGATCGAGGGGGGAACTGGGAGGGACTGGGGGGGCACTGGAAACTGTGGGGAGGCAACTGGGAATGGGGGGGGGAACTGGGAGGGGACTGGGATGAGGGGGACAGTGGGAATTGGGGGGGGGGGGGTTGGAACTGGGAATGGGGGGGAGACAACTGGGATTGAGAAGAGAAACTGGAAAGACTGAGATTGCGAAGGAAAAAACTGAGTGAGCTGGGGGGGGCACATATAGGGGCTCCTTTTGGGGTGGGGGGATCCCTAATAAATTCCTTTTGGGCTGGGGGGGTCCCTAATAAACTCCTTTTGGGCTGGGGGGGGGTCCCTAATAAACCCCTTTTGGGCTGAGGGGGATCCCTAATAAGTTCCTTTTGGGGTGGGGCCATAATAAATTCCTTTTTTGGGCTGGGGGGGACCCTAATAAATTTCTTACGAGGTTGGGAAGGTCCCTAATAAATTCCTTTTATTCCTTTTGGGCTGTCAGGTCCCCAATAAATTCTTTTTGGGCTGGGAGGGTTCCCTAATAAATTCCTTTTTTGGGTTGGGGGGGGGGGATCCCTAATAAATTCATTTTGGGCTGGGGGGGGATCCCTAATAAATTCTTTCTGGGCTGGAGAGATCCCTAATAAACTCCTTTTTTGGGGTGGGGGTCCCTGGACGGGGGGGGGGGGTCACCTATAAAGGCTCCTTTAGAAGTAAGGGGGGTCCCCAATACATTCCTTTGGGGGGGCTGGGAGGGGGGGTCACCCATAGGGGCTCCTTTTGGGCTGGGAGGGGGGGGTCTCCAATAAATAAATTTTGACCTCAAAAAATCCCTAACAGATTCTTTTTTGGAGGGCGGGGGTCCCTAGCAGATTCTCTTTGGGTTGGGGGGGGTTTCTAATGGATTCTTTTTTGGGGTGGGGGGGCCCTGGGCTGGGGGGGGATCACTTATAAAGGCTCCTTTTGGGGTGGGGGGCTCCCTAATAAGTTCCTTTTGGGCTGGGGGGGTCCCTAATAAATTCATTTTGGGCTGGGGGGGGGTCCCTAATGGATTCTTTTTTGGGGTGGGGGTCCCTGAGCTGGGAGGGCTCACTTATAAAAGCTCCTTCTGGGGTGCAGGGGTCCCTAATAAATTCCTTTTCGGCTGGGGGGGTCCCTAATGGATTCTTTTTTGGGGTGGGGGGCCCTGGGCTGGGGGCGGTCACTTATAAAGGCTCCTTTTAGAGTTGGGGGGGGTCCCTAATGGATTCCTTTTGGGGTGGGGGGGGGTCCCTAATGGATTCCTTTTGGGGTGGGGGGGGGTCCCTAGCGGATTCCTTTTTTAGGGGGGGTCACTGATAAGGGATTTTCAGCTGACGAGGGGGGGTCACCACTCGCTTCCCTTCAGGGTCGGGGTCCCTGTGTGTGTCCCCCCCTCCCCACTCACCCTTGAGGTCCCCGGCGAAGGCGGCGGGGGGGGCCCGATAAAGCGCCCCCATCTCCCACCAGGCCTGGGGGGGCAGGGGGCGGCAGCGGGGGGCGCGAGCCACGATGGCGGCGGCCGCCCCCAGCATCCCCAGCCAGCCCAGCCAGAAGAGGAGGAGGAGGGCGGTGCGAGCCTTCCTCCAGGGGGGGGACTCGGCCGCCCGCAGCAGCTCCTCCTTCCCCAAGCCCGTAAATTTGGACCCCCCCGCGCTCAAGGGGCCCCCCCAGTTCCTCGTCGTCGCCCGCCAGCTTCACCAGCCCGTTTTTCTCGGCCTGGGGGGGGGTCGGCGAGGGCGGCGCTGGGGGCGGGGGGGGGCTCGTTCTTCATCCTCCTCCTCCTCTTCCTCGGCCGCTGCCGCCGCCATCGGCTGCTTCTCGGCCTCCAGCGCGGAGAGCTCCAGAGCGCGGGGGGGGGGCCTCGGCCTCCATGGGCTGGGGGGGCAAAAAAGGGGGACCCCGAGAGATTATGGGGGGGCTGAGACACCCCCATGGCACCACAATAACCCTGAGACCAACCCCCCATGGCACCTCAATAACCCTGAGACCCCTCCCAATAACCCCTGAGACACCCCCCCATGGCACCCCAATAACCCTCAGGACCCCCCCCAATAACCCTGAGACCCCCCACCATGGCACCCCAATAACCCTCAGGACCCCCAATAACCCTGAGACACCCCCCCATGGCACCCCAATAACCCTCAGGACCCCCCCAATAACCCTGAGACACCCCCCATGGCACCCCAATAACCCTGAGACACCCCCCTATGGCACCCCAATAACCCTCACGACCCCCCCAATAACCCTGAGACACCCCCCCATGGCACCCCAGTAACCCTGAAACCCCCCCCATGGCACCCCAGTAACCCTGAGACCCCCCCCAATGGCACCCCAATAACCCTGAGACCCCCCCCAATGGCACCCCAATAACCCTGAGACCCCCCCCAATGGCACCCCAATAACCCTGAGACCGCCCCCATGGTACCCCAATAACCCTCAGGACCCCCCCAATAACCCTGAGACACCCCCCCCATGGTACCCCAATAACCCTCACGACCCCCCCCCCAATAACCCTCAGACCCCCCCCCATGGCACCCCAGTAACCCTGAGACACCCCCCAATGGCACCCCCAATAACTCTGAGACCCCGCCCCCAATGGCACCCCAATAACCCTGAGACACCCCCCAATGGCACCCCAATAACCCTGAGACACTCCCCCAATGGCACCCCAATAACCCTGAGACCCCTCCCCAATGGCACCCCAATAACTCTCAGCCCCCCCCATAGCACCCCAATAACCCTGAGACATCCCCATGGCACCCCAATATCTTTAGAGGAGGCTGAGACCGCCCCCCCCAGGGCACCCCAATACCCTTAACGGAGGCTGAGACACCCCCCCAGGGCACCCCAATAATCTTGAGGTCCCCACAATAGCAGCGCATTAACTCTGAAGCCCCTCCCAGACACCCCAACATCTTTAGGTGGGGCTGAGACACCCCCCCAGCACACCCCAATAACCCTGAACCCCCCCCCAGGCACCCCAAAATCTTTAGAAAAGACTGAGATGCCCCCCCAGGGCACCCCAATACCCTTAAGGCGGGCTGAGACACCCCCAGGTCACCCCCAATACCCTTAAGGGGGGCTGAGACACCCCCCAGGGCACCCCAATAATTTTGAGGTCCCCCCCATATCACTGCATTAACTCTGAAAGCCCCCTCCAGACACCCCAATATCATTAGGGGGGGCTGAGACACCCCCCCAGCACACCCCAATAACCCTGAGACCCCCCTCATTGCACCCCAATATCTTTAGGGGAGGCTGAGATCCCCAAAAATCCTCGCTAAGCACCTCAAAATTCTTTTGGAAGGAGCCTGGGATCCTCCCTGGCAACCCCAAAACCCCTTAGGGGACCCCAAAACCTTTGGGAGAGAAGTTTCGGATCCCAAGAACCCCGAAAACCCTTTGGGGACTCCGAAAATCTCACAGGAACCCCAAAATCCTTGGGGAAGGAGCTTGGGATCCTCTCTGAGAGCCACAAAACCATCTAGGAGACCCCAAAAATCTCAGGGGGACCCCAAAATCCTTGAAGAAGTTGCTTAGGACCCTCTCTGGGTACCCTAAAACCCTTTTAGGGACTCCAAGACTCACAGAAAACCCTAAAAACTTTAGGAAAGGAGCTTGGGATCCTCCCTAGCAGCCCCAAATCCCCTCAGAAGACCCCAAAAATCTCAGGGGTGCCCCAAAATCCTTAAAGAAGTCGCTTAGGATCCTCTCGGGGCACCCTAAAATCCTTTCGGGGACCCCAAAACTCACAGAAAACCCCAAAATCTTTGGGGGAGGAGCTTGGGATCCCTCCTGGCAACCTCAAAACCCCTTAGGAGACCCCAAAATCCTTGAAAAAGTTGCTTAGGACCCTCTCTGGGCACCCTAAAATCCTTTCGGGGACCCCAAAACTCACAGGAAGCCCCAAAATCTTTGGGGGAGGAGCTTGGGATTCCTCCTGACAACCTCAAAACCCCTTACAAGACCCAAAAAAACTCAGGGGGACCCCAAAATCCTTGAAGAAATCGCTTAGGACCCTCCCTGGGTACCCTAAAACCCTTTGGGGGACCCCAAAACTCACAAGAAACCCTAAAATCTTTAGGAAACGAGCTTGGAATCCTCCCTGGGAACCCCAAAACTGTCAGAGGAGACTCTTGGGGGACCCAACCAGCCCCCCTAATCACTCTTAGTCCCCTCCAAACCCTCCCCCACCCCCAAAAGCCCCTCAAATTCCCCCCCCACGCCCTTTACCTCAGCGCTGCCTCTACCCAAAGCGAAGGGGCGGGGCTGGGGCGCGGCCTTTTATACCCGCGCTAGGCCACGCCCTCTCCCTCCCTGGCCACGCCCCCTCCCTCCCCTCAGGCCCTGACCCGTTCGGGCCGTACCAAAGTCCACGCGGGGGGAGACACGCGGTTTTTAGGGGCGGGGGGCGCACCTGAAACCTCACAGTGGGTTCAAGAAGTTCCTCCTCTCCATAAACATTTAATCCCTTCGCTTATAATCTCCACAGATCTCCCAGAAAACCCCCAATCCCCGCTTTTCCCCCCTCCCTAAGCCCCCATATGGTTTCTTCCCCTCCCGCCGCCATTTTGTTCTGCCCTTTCATCCGCCGCCATTTTGTTGACCTTGACGAGCGCGCCGCCATCTTGCCGCCGTACAATGAGCGCCTATGGGAACAGGGCGCCGCCATCTTGTTTTCCGGCCTGCGCGCCGCCATTTTGTTGTACGGCATCCGCTATTTGGCGCCTTTTTTCTCCTAAACCGGAAGCGGGAAAGAAGCGGAAGCGGCGCGGGGAAGAACCGGAAGTGGCGCGGGGAAGAACCGGAAGTGGCGCCGCCGCCATGGGGTCTGCGAAGAAGCGGGGAAGCGCTGAGGCGGCGGAGGAGGCGGCGGGGGCGGCGGCGCCTCCGGGAGGAGGAGGAGGAGGAGGCGGCGGTTCAGGGTCTGGGTCCGGCTCGGGGAGGCCCCGCGAGCACCGCAAACACCGGCACCGCGGCGGGGAGCGGCGCGGGAAGCGGAGCCGCTCCCGGGGCGAGAGAGGAGCTGGAGGAGGAGGAGGAGCTGGAGGATCAGGAGGAGCTGGAGGATCGCGGCGAGCGGCGGGCGAGGAGGCGGCCCGGGGGAGCGGCGGCGGCGGCCATGGGCGAGGGGACGGCGAGAGGAGGCGGCGGGAGCGGCGAGAGGAGCGGGAGGATGGCGGTGAGGGGGGGGATTGGGGGGGGTTGGGAGTGAGGGAAGGGGATTTGGAGGGGTTGGGGGCGAGAGAAGGGGATTGGGGGGGGTCTGGGGGCAGGAGAAGAGGGTTTAGTGGGGCTGGGAGGGGGTTGGGGGGTAGAAGAAGGGGGGTTGGGGGGGTTGGGGGCGAGAGAAGGGGCTGGGGAGGGCTGGTGGCAGGAGAAGAGGGTTTAGGGGGGCTGGGAGGGGGTTGGGGGGTAGAAGAAGGGGGTTTGGGGGGTTGGGGTTTAGGAGAAGGGGGTTTAGGGGGGCTTGAAGGGGGTTGGGGGTAGAAGAAGTGGGGCTGGGGGTGTTGAGTTTTAGGAGAAGGGGATTGGGGGCGATAGAAGGGGGTTTGGGGGGGCTGGGGGCAGGAGAAGAGGGTTTAGGGGGGCTGGGAGGGGGTTGGGGGGTAGAAGAAGAGGATTTGGGGGGGTTGGGAGGAAGAAAAAGGGGGCTCGGGGGGTAAAAGGGGATTTAGGGGGGAAGGGAAGGAACTGGGAGTAAAAAAAGGGAATTTGAGGGGCTTAAGGGGGAGGTTTGAGGGGGCTGGAAGGGGTTGGGGGCAGAAGGAGGAGATTTGGGGGGGTTGGGGTGCAGGAAACGGGGGGCTGGGGAGCAAAAGAAAGGTGTTTGGGGGGGTTGAGGGGGCAAGAAGGGGATTTGGGGGGGCTAGAAGGGGATTGGGGGCAAAAGAAGGGGATTTGGGGGCATGGGGGGACAGGAGAGGGGGATTTGGGGGGTGCAGGAGATTTGGGGGGGGTAGGAAGGAGTTGCGGGCAGAAGAAGGGGCTTTGGGGGGGCTTGAGGGGTAAAAGAAGGGGATTTGGGGGGGTTGGGGGGCAGGAGAAGGGGTTTTGGGGGGAATTAGCAGATTTGAGGGGGGGGAAGGAAGGAATTAGGAAAAAACCTTAATTTATTAATGAATCTTAATTAATTCGCTTTTAGCTGTTGCCACCAAGGGGCCCGCGGGGGAAACCTCGCTCAGCATTGAGGAGACCAAGTGAGCCCCAACCCCCGTTTTTGCCCCCCCCACCCCGCTTTTTACCCCCCCATGTCCCCCCAAACCCTCTTTCTGCCCCCCAACCACCCCCGTGCCCCCTCCCTATGCCCCCCCCTCCCTTTTTCCTGCCCCCCCCTCACTTTTTCTCCCCCCACAGCAAACTCCGAGCCAAGTTGGGGCTGAAACCTTTGGATTCGGCACCGGCCAAGAAAGGTGAGGCCCCCCCCCGACCCCCCCAGGTTTTCGGGGGCTCCCAGCACCCCCCTTCCCCCACATATTTGCCCCCCCTTTTGGATCTCCCCCCCCAACACCCTCTTTTGGCCCCGTTTGCCCCCCCAACCCCCTCTTTTGGCCCCCCAACCCCCTCTTTTGGCCCCCCAACCCCCTCTTTTGGCCCCCCAACCCCCTCTTTTGGCCCCCCAACCCCCTCTTTTGGCCCCCTTTGCCCCCCCAACCCCCTTTTTTGGCCCCGTTTGCCCCCCCAACCCCCTTTTTTGGCCCCGTTTGCCCCCCCACCCCCTTTTTCGGCCCCGTTTGCCCCCCCACCCCCTTTTTTGGCCCCGTTTGCCCCCCCAACCCCCTTTTTTGGCCCCGTTTGCCCCCCCCAACCCCCTTTTTTGGCCCCGTTTGCCCCCCCCACCCCCTTTTTTGGCCCCGTTCGCCCCCCCAATTACCTTTTTTGGCCCCGTTTGCCCCCCCCACCCCCTTTTTTGGCCCCGTTTGCCCCCCAACCCCCTTTTTTGGCCCCGTTTGCCCCCCCACTTTAATCTCCCCCCGTTTCCCCCCCCCCCAGAGGCCGGGACGCAGGAGGAGCCGGTGGTAGCCGAGGCTCTGAACCCGCTAGCCCAGCGGCAGCGCCAGGAGATCCGCGAGCGCTTGGCGGCCGCCAAGGAGAAGCGGCTGCTCAACCAGCGCCTCGGGTAGGGGGGGGCAAAGAGTTGGGGGGTCGGGGAGTTTGGGGCGCGTCCTTAGGGGTTTTCAGGGAAAGTTGGGGGGCAGAGAGGCTTTGGAGGGATTCTTAGGGGTCTTTGGGCTCAAGGAGTTGGGGGGCAGAGGGATTTGGGGGGTTTTTGGGGGTCTTTGGGCTCAAGGAGTTGGGGGGCAGAGGAGTTTGGGGGGTTCTTAGGGGTCTTTGGGCTCAAGGAGTTGGGGGGCAGAGAGGTTTGGGGGGTTCTTAGGGGTCTTTGGGCTCAAGGAGTTGGGGTGCAGAGGGGTTTGGGGGGATTCTTAGGGGTCTTTGGGCTCAAGGAGTTGGGGGGTAGAGGGGTTTGGGGGGATTCTTAGGGGTCTTTGGGCTCAAGGAGTTGGGGGGCAGAGGGGTTTGGGGGGTTCTTAGGGGTCTTTGGGCTCAAGGAGTTGGGGGGCAGAGGGGTTTGGGGGGTTCTTAGGGGTCTTTGGGCTCAAGGAGTTGGGGGGCAGAGGGGTTTGGGGGGTTCTTAGGGGTCTTTGGGCTCAAGGAGTTGGGGGCAGAGGGTTTTGGGGGTAGTTCTTAGGGTTTTGGGGTTCTTACGGGTTTGGGGCTTCAAGGAGTTGGGGGGCAGGGAAGTTTTGGGGTCCCAGGGGTTTAGGGGGGGACCCCAAGCTTGAGCTCCTGCGGGTGGTGGATCTGGGGGGGCTTCAGGAGAACCCAGGAGGAGAGAAAGGAGATGGGGGGGGGCTTTATGGGGGTCTTAGTGGGGTTTGGGGGGTGGGGGGGGGGGTTGGGGTGCACAGAAGGGTCTCCAGGGGTTTTGGGGGGACACGGAGGGGTCCCAGGCCCCCCTAAACCCCTTCTGAACCCCAGGAAGGTGAGGACCTTGGGGGAGGATGCCCCCTGGTTGGACGACACGGCCGCGTGGATCGAGAGGAGCCGGAAGCTTCAACAGGAGAAGGAGCTGGCGGAGAAACGGGTGGGTTGAGACACCTCCAAAAATCCACAAAAACAGGTTTTCATCTCAAAATTTTAAGATGTTTGGAGTCACCTGGGAATTGTGCTGGATCTGGAGAAGTTTTGATGTGGATTTCACCAAAATTTTGCATTTTTGGGTTAAATTGAGGGAATTTTTGGCGTTTTTTGAGTTTTCCTGGTGGGGGTTTATCCCACGGGTTGTTGGTTGAGGTTCTACCTCATCTTCACCACCCAGAGGTGGCTGAGGCGGCTCTTGAGGTCATTGATTTGGTTGCCGCTGGTGGAAATGTGGTGGCCAAGTCCACCGGTGGCCAACTGGAGGTAACCAGTGGCCACGCTGAGTCAACTGGAGCCAAGCTGGGGCGACTGGTGGTTGATTGGGGTCAACTGGAGTGAAGCTGAGGCAACTGGTGGTTAATTAGAGGCAATTGGTGGTCAACTTAAGGCAACTGGTGTGGATTGAAATGAACTGGTGGTCAACCCGGGTCAATTGGACTCAACCAGTGGCCAACTGGAGGGAATTAGAGTCAACTAGTAGTGAACTGGAGTTCATCTAGGTCACCTGGAGGCAACCAGGGTCAACCGCTAGTCAACTGGTGTCAACTAGTGGTCAGCTGGAGTCGATCTGGGTCAATTGGAGTCAACCAATGGTGGAGCAGTGGTCAACTGGAGTCAACCAGTGGCCAATCGGAGGCAACTGGAGTCAAACTGGGTCAACTGAGGTCAACCAGTGGTCAACAGGGGGCAACTGGAGTCAATCTGGGTCAATTGGAGTGAACTAGAGGCGATCAGGGGTCAACTGGAGTCAACTAGTGGTCAATGGCAGTCAACTGAGATCAACCAGTGCTCAACAGGAGACAACTGATGTTCAACTAGTAGTCAACCAGAGGCAACTTGGGTTAATTGGAGTCAACTAGTGGTCAGGGAGGGGTCAACAGGAGTCAATGAGTGGTCAGTGGGAGTTAATGGGGGTCAAGTGGAGTAAACCAGTGATCAGCTTGGATCAACTGGAGGTAGTTGGTGGTCAACTGGAGGCGACCTGAGTCAACCGGAAGCAATTGGTGGTCAACTGGAGTGGACTGAAGTCAACTGGGGGTCAACTTGGGTCAACTGGAGTCAACCAGTGGTCAACTGGAGGCAAGCTGGGTTAACTGTAGTCAACTAGTGATCAACCAGTGGTCAACTGGGAGTAACTGGAGTTAATCTAGGTCAATCTGTGGTCAACTTGGGTCAACATGAGGCAACTCTGGGTCAACTGGGGTCAACTGAAGTCAACCAGTGGTTAACGGGAGGCAACTAGAGCCAAGCTGGGTCAGTTGGACTGAACAGGAGTCAATCAGTGGTCAATGGGGGTCAACCAGTGGTCAACTGGAGGTAACTAGAGTCAACAGGAGTCAACGTGTGGTCAACCTGAGTCAATTGGAGGTGATCTGGGTCAATCAGTGGTCAATGGGGGTCAACCAGTGGTCAACTGGAGGTAACTGGAGTCAACAGGAGTCAAAGTGTGGTCAACCTGGGTCAATTGGAGGTGACCTGGGTCAACCAGCGGTCAACTGGACGTAACTGGAGTCAACAGGAGTCAACGTGTGGTCATCCTGGGTCAACTGGAGGTGACCTAGGCCAACCAGTGATCAATGGGAGTCAACCAGTGGTCGACTGCAGGCAAACTGGGTCAACGTGCGGTCAATGGGAGACGATGAGTGGTCAGCGGGAGGTGACCTGGGTCAACTAAGGGTCAACCAGGGGTCAACTGGAGGCGACCTGGGTCAACTGGAAGCAATTGGCGGTCAACTGGAGTGGACTGAAGTCAACTGGGGGTCAACTGGAGTCAACCAGTGGTCAACTGGAGGCAAGCTGGGTTAACTGTAGTCAACTAGTGGTCAACCAGTGGTCAACTGGGAATAACTGGAGTTAGTCTGGGTCAATCTGTGGTCAATCTGGGTCAACACGAGGCAACTCTGGGTCAACTGGGGTCAACTGAAGTCAACCAGTGGTCAACGGGAGGCAACTAGAGCCAAGCTGGGTCAATTGGAGTGAACAGGAGTCAATCAGTGGTCAATGGGAGTCAACCAGTGATCAACTGGAGGTAACTGGAGTCAACAGGAGTCAAAGTGTGGTCAACCTGGGTCAACTGGAGGTGACCTGGGTCAATCAGTGGTCAATGGGAGTCAACCAGTGGTCGACTGCAGGCAAACTGGGTCAACGAGTGGTCAATGGGAGGCGATGAGTGGTCAACGGGAGGTGACCTGGGTCAGCTAAGGGTCAACCAGGGGTCAACTGGAGGCGACCTGGGTCAACTGGAAGCAATTGGTGGTCAACTGGAGTGGACTGAAGTCAACTGGGGGTCAACTGGAGGCAAGCTGGGTTAACTGTAGTCAACTAGCGATCAACCAGTGGTCAACTGGGAGTAACTGGAGTTAGTCTGGGTCTATCTGTGGTCAACCTGGGTCAACACGAGGTGACCTAGGCCAACCAGTGATCAATGGGAGTCAACCAGTGGTCGACTGCAGGCAAACTGGGTCAACGTGCGGTCAATGGGAGACGATGAGTGGTCAACGGGAGGTGACCTGGGTCAACCAGGGGTCAGCTGGAGGCGACCTGGGTCAACCGGAGTGACCCTGTGGTCAACTCATGGTCATCTGGAGTGAAACTGGTTTAACAGGAGCCAACTGGTGGTCGATTGGAGGCAACTGGAGTTAATCTGGGTCAACTGGTGGCTAGTTGGAGTCAATTGGAGCTGCCTGGGGGTCACCTAGAGTCGCGTTGAATTCATTGGTGTCCAAGCCGACGGTGGCCACCGGTTCCCTGGGCTTGGCTCCCAGTTGGCCTGAGGCCTCCCAGTGCCCTCGGTGACCCCCAACTGGGCTTACTGGTTCCTTTCTCACCCCAGGCCAAGCTGCTGGAGGAGATGGACCAAGAGTTTGGGGTCAGCACCTTGGTGGAGGAGGAGTTCCAGCGCCGCAAGAGGGTGAGTGGAGGGTCCCCCCGTGTCCCCTCGTGTCCCCAGCGTCCCCCTGTGACCTTCGTGCCCCTCCCTGTGTCCCTGCAGGATCTCTACAGCTCCCGGGACCTTCGAGGGTTGACGGTGGAACACGATCTTGAGGCCTTCAAGGAAGGAGAGACCTTGATCTTGACCTTGAAGGATAAAGGTGAGGAGAAGAAGATGCGTGTGGGGACACCGGGAGAGGGGACAAGGGCTGAGGTGTCACCAGGGGCCACCAGGAGGGGACATGGGGCCTGAGGTGTCACCAGGAAGGGACAAGGAGGGGGTGAGGTGTCATCAGGGACCACCAGGAGGAGACAAGGAGGGGCTGAGGTGTCACCAGGGGCCTCTAGGAGGGGACAAGGAGGGGCTGAGGTGTCACCAGGGGCCTCTAGGAGGGGACAAGGAGGGGCTGAGGTGTCATCAGGGGTCACCAGGAAGAAACATGGGGCCTGAGGTGTCACCAGGGGCCACCAGGAGGGGGCACGGGGCCTGAGGTGGTACCAGGAGGGGACAAGAAGGTGCTGAGGTGTCATCAGGGGCCACCAAGAGGGGACAAGGAGGGGCTGAGGTGTCACCAGCGGCCACCAGGAGGGAACTAGGAGGGGCTGAGGTGTCACCAGCGGCCACTAGGAAGGGACACGGGGGCTGAGGTGTCACCAGGTGGGGACAAGGAGGGGCTGAAGTGTCATCAGGGGCCACCAAGAGGAAACATGGGGCCTGAGGTGTCACCAGGGGCCACCAGGAGGGGACAAGGAGGGACTGAGATGACATCAGGGGCCACCAGGAGGGAACATGGGGGCTGAAGTGTCACCAAGGGCCACCAGGAGGGGACACGGGGGCTGAGGTGTCACCAGGAGGGGACAAGAAGGTGCTGAGGTGTCACCAGGGGCTGCCAGGAGGGGACACGAGAGCTGAGGTGTCACCAGGGGCCACTAGGAAGGGACATGAGGGCTGTGGTGACACCAGGAGGAGACGAGAAGGTGCTGAGGTGGCACCAGGGGCCACCAGGAGGGGACAAGGAGGGGCTGAGGTGGCACCAGGAGCCGTGGACTGGGGGTCGGGGTGGCCGTGTCCCTTTCCGGGCGCCCTTGGGGACCGGCGGTGCCCTCGGTGTCCCCAGGGGTGCTGGAGGAACGCGAGGACGTGCTGGAGAACGCGGCGCTGGTGGCGGCCGAGCGGGCGCGGGAGGCGCTGGAGCTGCGCAAGAAGAAGCCGAGCTACGAGCCCTACGGCCCCGAGGAGCCCGCGCCCACCACCCAGGTGACCTCTCGGGTCCTTCACGATGTCCTTCACGATGTCCCAGCCCCGTCCCTGGGGTCCCACCCCCCATCGCGTTGTCCTGCTTTCTCTCCTCCCACGTTTTCTTCTTATCTTGGGTTGTTCCGTGTTTTCCGGTGGCACCGGGGCCCGTTCCCGTGATTTCTGGTGTCACCGCGTGTTGTCACGTGGCCCTGGGTTCTCGTAGCCCTGGATTCTCTCCTGGGTTTGTGTTTCCCCTCCGTGTCCCCTCCGTGTCCCCTCCGTGTCCTTCCGTGTCTCCACGTGTCCCCATGTCCCCTCCACATCCCTCCATGTTCTGTGTCCCTCCACGTCCCTCCATGTTCCCGTGTCCCCCCGTGTCCCTCCGTGTCCCCCCGTGTCCCTCCGTGTCCCCCGTGTCCCTCCATGTTCCCCCGTGTCCCCCATGTCCCCGTGTCCCCCATGTCCCCGTGTCCCCCATGTCCCCGTGTCCCTCCGTGTCCCTCCGTGTCCCTCCGTGTTCCCCCATGTCCCTCTGCGTTCCCGCTTGTCCTCGTGTCCCCCATGTCACCGTGTTCCTCTGTGTCCCCCCGCATTCCCACGTGTCCCCATGTCCCCCTGTGTCCCTCCGTGTTTCCCCCCGTGTCCCTCCGTGTTTCCCCCCGTGTCCCCCCGTGTCCCCCCGTGTCCCCCCGTGTCCCTCCGTGTTCCCCACGTCCCCCCACGTCCCCCCACGTCCCCCCACGTCCCCCCACGTCCCCGTGTCCCCCCGTGTCCCCCCGTGTCCCCCCATGTCCCCGTGTCCCCCGTGTTCCCCCATGTCCCTCTGCGTTCCCGCTTGTCCTCGTGTCCCCCATGTCACCGTGTTCCTCTGTGTCCCCCCGCATTCCCACGTGTCCCCGTGTTCCCCCATGTTCCCCCATGTCCCCGTGTCCCCCCATGTTCCCCCATGTCCCTCCGTGTCCCCCATGTCCCTCCGTGTCCCCCATGTCCCTCCGTGTCCCCCATGTCCCTCCGTGTCCCCCGTGTTCCCCCATGTCCCCGTGTCCCTCCATGTTCCCCCATGTCCCCCATGTCCCTCTGTGTCCCCCATGTCCCTCTGTGTCCCGCCATGTCCCCCGTGTTCCCCTATGTCCCCGTCCCCCCACGTCCCCCCACGTCCCCCCACGTCCCCCCACGTCCCCCCACGTCCCCCCACGTCCCCGTGTCCCTCTATGTCCCCTGTGTCCCCCACGTCCCCCCGTGTCCCCCATGTCCCTCCACGTCCCCCCTGTCCCCGTGTCCCCCACGTCCCTCCACGTCCCCGTGTCCCTCCATGTCCCCCATGTCCCCCACGTCCCCGTGTCCCCCATGTCCCCCTATGTCCCCGTGTCCCCCGACCCTCGGTGACGCTCGGTGTCCCCCCGCAGGGGGGGTTGGGGCGGGAGCCGCTGCCGCAGTACTCGGAGCCGGCGCCGCGGCCCTCCTTCCGCCTGGGGGAGACCGGGGGGCCCCCCAACGCCGCCGCCCCCCCCGCGGCCCCCGGCCCCGCGCCCCAGAGCCTGGAGCTGCCCCCCCTCCGCCTGGCGCCCGAGTACCTCAGCCCCCACGAGATGGTGAGGGGGGTTTGGGGGGGCTACAGGGAATTTAGGGGGGGTTTGGGGGGGTTAGAGTGGGTTTGGGGGGGGTTAGAGGGGCTTTGGGGGGGTTATAGTAAGTTTCGGGGTGTTTTTGGGGGGTTAGAGTGGGTTTGGGGGGGACTAGATGGATTTTATGGGGCTTTGGGGGGGGTTATTGTAGGTTTGGGGGGGTTAGAGTGGGTTTGGGGGTGTTAGAGGGATCTTAGGGGGTGTTTGGGGGGGTTACATTAGGGTTGGGGGTGTTTTGGGGGGTTATTTAGGGGGTTTTGGGGGGTTGCAGTGGGTTTGGGGGGGTTAGAGGGATCTTAGGGGGTGTTTGGGGGGGTTACAGGAGGTTTGGGGGGGTTAGAGTGGGTTTGGGGGGGGTTAGAGGGATTTTATGGGGGGGGTTGGGAGGGTTACAGGAGATTTGGGGGGGTTAGAGTGGGTTTGGGGGGGGTTAGAGGGATTTTAGGGGGCTTTGGGGGGGTTATAGTAAGTTTCAGGATGTTTTGGGGGGCTTAGAGTGGGTTTGGGGGGGACTAGATGGATTTTATGGGGCTTTGGGGGGGTTATTGTAGTTTTGGGGGGCTTAGAGTGGGTTTGGGGGGGACTAGATGGATTTTATGGGGCTTTGGGGGGGTTATTGTAGGTTTGGGGGGGTTAGAGTGGGTTGGGGGGTGCTTAGAGGGATTTTATGGGGTTTTGGGGGGGTTACAGTAGGTTTGGGGGTGGTTTGGGGGGTTATTTAGGGGGTTTTGGGGGGTTGCAGTAGGTTTGGGGGTGTTTTGGGGGGTTAGAGTGGGTTTGGGGGGGGTTAGAGGGATCTTAGGGGGTGTTTGGTGGGGTTACAGGAGGTTTGGGGGGGTTAGAGTGGGTTTGGGGGGGTTAGAGGGATTTTAGGGGGTGTTTGGGGGGGTTACAGGAGGTTTGGGGGGGTTAGAGTGGGTTTGGGGGGGTTAGAGGGATTTTATAGGGTTTTTGGGGGGGTTACAGTAGGTTTGGGGGGGTTTGGGGGGTTATTTAGGGGGTTTTGGTGGGGTTAGAGTGGGTTTGGGGGCGTTTAGATGGATTTTATGGGGCTTTGGGGGGGTTATAGTAAGTTTCGGGGTGTTTTGGGGGGGTTAGAGTGGGTTTGGGGGGGACTAGATGGATTTTACGGGGCTTTGGGGGGGTTATTGTAGGTTTGGGGGGGTTAGAGTGGGTTTGGGGGGGATTAGAGGGATTTTATGGGGTTTTTGGGGGGGTTATAGTAAGTTTCAGGGTGTTTGGGGGGGGCTAGAGTGGGTGTGGGGGGGACTAGATGGATTTTATGGGGCTTTGGGGGGGTTATTGTAGGTTTGGGGGGGTTAGAGTGGGTTTGGGGTGATTAGAGGGATTTTATGGGGTTTTGGGGGGGTTACAGTAGGTTTGGGGGTGGTTTGGGGGGTTATTTAGGGGGTTTTGGGGGGTTGCAGTAGGTTTGGGGGTGTTTTGGGGGGTTAGAGTGGGTTTGGGGGGGTTAGAGGGATTTTAGGGGGTGTTTGGGGGGGGTTAGAGTGGGTTTGGGGGGGTTAGAGGGATCTTAGGGGGTGTTTGGGGGGGTTACAGGAGGTTTGGGGGGGGTTAGAGTGCGTTTGGGGGGTTTAGAGGGATTTTATGGGGTTTTTGGGGGGGTTATAGTAAGTTTCAGGGTGTTTTGGGGGGCTTAGAGTGGGTTTGGGGGGGACTAGATGGATTTTACGGGGCTTTGCGGGGGGTTATTGTAGGTTTTGGGGGGTTAGAGTGGGTTTGGGGGGGGTTAGAGGGATTTTATGGGGTTTTTGGGGGGGTTATAGTAAGTTTGGGGGTGTTTTGGGGGGCTTAGAGTGGGTTTGGGGGGGACTAGATGGATTTTACGGGGCTTTGCGGGGGGTTATTGTAGGTTTTGGGGGGTTAGAGTGGGTTTAGGGGGGGCTTAGAGGGATTTTATGGGGTTTTTTGGGGGGTTAGATTAGGTTTGGGGGTGTTTTCGGGGGTTATTTAGGGGGTTTTGGGGGGTTGCAGTAGGTTTGGGGGTGTTTTGGGGGGTTAGAGTGGGTTTGGGGGGGTTAGAGGGATTTTATGGGGTTTTTGCGGGGGTTACATTAGGTTTGGGGGTGGTTTGGGAGGTTATTTGGGGGTTTTGGGGGGATTACAGTAGGTTTAGGGGTGTTTTGGGGGGGTTAGAGTGGGTTTGGGGGGGTTAGAGGGATTTTATGGGGTTTTGGGGGGGTTACAGGAGGTTTGGGGGGTTAGAGTGGGTTTGGGGGGGTTAGAGGGATCTTAGGGGGTGTTGGGGGGGGTTACAGGAGGTTTGGGGGGGTTAGAGTGGGTTGGGGGGGTTAGAGGGATCTTAGGGGGTGTTTGGGGGGGGTTACAGGAGGTTTGGGGGGGGTTAGAGTGGGTTTGGGGTGGTTAGAGGGATCTTAGGGGGTGTTGGGGGGGGTTACAGGAGGTTTGGGGGGGTTAGAGTGGGTTTGGGGGGGTTAGAGGGATCTTAGGGGGTGTTTGGGGGGGTTACAGGAGGTTTGGGGGGGGTTAGAGTGGGTTTGGGGGGGTTAGAGGGATTTTATGGGGGGGTTGGGGGGGTTACAGTAGGTTTGGGGGGTTATTTAGGGGGGTTGGGGGGGGTTAGAGTGGGTTTGGGGGTGTTTAGATGGATTTTACGGGGTTTTGGGGGGGTTATAGTAAGTTTTGGGGTGTTTTGGGGGGGTTAGAGTGGGTTTGGGGGGGACTAGATGGATTTTACGGGGCTTTGGGGGGGGTTATTGTAGTTTTGGGGGGGTTAGAGTGGGTTTGGGGTGGTTAGAGGGATCTTAGGGGGGGTTTGGGGGGGTTAGAGTGGGTTTGGGGGGGTTAGAGGGATCTTAGGGGGTGTTTGGGGGGGTTACAGGAGGTTTGGGGGGTTTAGAGTGGGTTTGGGGGGGTTAGAGGGATTTTATAGATTTTTGGGGGGGTTACAGTAGGTTTGGGGGTGTTTTGGGGGTTATTTAGGGGGTTTTGGTGGGGTTAGAGTGGGTTTGGGGGCGTTTAGATGGATTTTATGGGGTTTTGGGGGGGTTATAGTAAGTTTCAGGGTGTTTTGGGGGGGTTAGAGTGGGTTTGGGGGGGACTAGATGGATTTTACGGGGCTTTGCGGGGGGTTATTGTAGGTTTTGGGGGGTTAGAGTGGGTTTGGGGGGGTTAGAGGGATTTTATGGGGTTTTTGCGGGGGTTACATTAGGTTTGGGGGTGGTTTGGGAGGTTATTTGGGGGTTTTGGGGGGGTTACAGTAGGTTTAGGGGTGTTTTGGGGGGGTTAGAGTGGGTTTGGGGGGTTAGAGGGATTTTATGGGGTTTTGGGGGGGTTACAGGAGGTTTGGGGGGGTTAGAGTGGGTTTGGGGGGGTTAGAGGGATCTTAGGGGGTGTTTGGGGGGGTTACAGGAGGTTTGGGGGGGTTAGAGTGGGTTTGGGGGGGTTAGAGGGATCTTAGGGGGGGTTTGGGGGGGTTACAGGAGGTTTGGGGGGGGTTAGAGTGGGTTTGGGGTGGTTAGAGGGATCTTAGGGGGTGTTTGGGGGGGTTACAGGAGGTTTGGGGGGGATTAGAGTGGGTTTGGGGGGGTTAGAGGGATCTTAGGGGGTGTTTGGGGGGGGTTACAGGAG
The DNA here is from genome assembly GCF_032191515.1 of Phaenicophaeus curvirostris. NCBI lineage: Eukaryota > Metazoa > Chordata > Aves > Cuculiformes > Cuculidae > Phaenicophaeus > Phaenicophaeus curvirostris. Next base: position 71,944 of record NW_027206982.1, on the reverse strand, counting down.
GTTTGGGGGGTTAGAGGGATCTTAGGGGGTGTTTGGGGGGGGTTACAGGAGGTTTGGGGGGGGTTAGAGTGGGTTTGAGGGCGTTTAGATGGATTTTATGGGGTTTTTGGGGGGGTTATAGTTTGAGGGTGTTTTGGGGGGGTTAGAGTGGGTTTGGGGGGACTAGATGGATTTTACGGGGATTTTATGGGGTTTTGGGGGGGTTACAGTAGGTTTGGGGGTGGTTTGGGGGGTTATTTAGGGGGTTTTGGGGGGTTGCAGTAGGTTTGGGGGTGTTTTTGGGGGTTATTTAGGGGGTTTTGGGGGGTTGCAGTAGGTTTGGGGGTGTTTGGGGGGGTTAGAGTGGGTTTGGGGGGGGGTTAGAGGGATTTTATAGGGTTTTTGGGGGGGTTACAGGAGGTTTGGGGGGGTTAGAGTGGGTTTGGGGGGGTTAGAGGGATCTTAGGGGGTGTTTGGGGGGGTTACAGGAGGTTTGGGGGGGTTAGAGTGGGTTTGGGGGGGTTAGAGGGATTTTAGGGGGTGTTTGGGGGGATTACAGGAAGTTTGGGGGGGTTAGAGTGGGTTTGGGGGGGTTAGAGGGATTTTATAGGGTTTTGGGGGGTTACAGTAGGTTTGGGGGTGTTTTGGGGGTTATTTAGGGGGTTTTGGGGGGGTTACAGTAGGTTTCTGGGTGTTTTGGGGGTTATTTAGGGGGTTTTGGGGGGGGTAGAGTGGGTTTGGGGGCGTTAGAGGGATTTTATAGGGTTTTGGGGGGGTTAGAGTGGGTTGGGGGGGGTTAGAGAAATTTTATGGGGTTTTTGGGGGGGTTACAGTAGGTTTGGGGGGGTTAGAGGGATTTTATGGGGGGTTTTGGGGGTTAGAGTGGGTTTGGAGGGGGGTTAGAGGGATTTTATGGGGTTTGGGGGGGTTACAGTAGGTTTGGGGGGGTTTTGGGGGATTAGAGCGGGTTTAGGGGTGTTAGAGGGATTTTATGGGGTTTTTGGGGGGTTACAGTAGGTTTGGGGGTGTTTTGGGGGTTCTTTAGGGGGTTTTGGGGGGTTAGAGTGGGTTTGGGGGCGTTTAGATGGATTTTATGGGGTTTTGGGGGGGTTATAGTAAGCTTCGGGGTGTTTTTGGGGGGTTAGAGTGGGTTTGGGGGGACTAGATGGATTTTATGGGGCTTTGGGGGGGTTATTGTAGGTTTGGGGGGTTAGAGTGGGTTTGGGGGGGTTAGAGGGATCTTAGGGGGTGTTACATTAGGTTTGGGGGTGTTCTGGGGGGTTGTTTAGGGGGTTTTGGGGGTTGCAGTAGGTTTGGGGTGTTTTGGGGGGTTAGAGTGGGTTTGGGGGGGGTTAGAGGGATTTTATGGGGTTTTTGCGGGGGTTACATTAGGTTTGGGGGTGGTTTGGGAGGTTATTTGGGGGTTTTGGGGGGGTTACAGTAGGTTTAGGGGTGTTTGGGGGGGGTTAGAGTGGGTTTGGGGGGGTTAGAGGGATTTTATGGGGTTTTGGGGGGGTTACAGGAGGTTTGGGGGGGTTAGAGTGGGTTTGGGGGGGTTAGAGGGATCTTAGGGGGTGTTTGGGGGGGTTACAGGAGGTTTGGGGGGGGTTAGAGTGGGTTTGGGGGGGTTAGAGGGATCTTAGGGGGTGTTTGGGGGGGTTACAGGAGGTTTGGGGGGGTTAGAGTGGGTTTGGGGGGGTTAGAGGGATCTTAGGGGGTGTTTGGGGGGGTTACAGGAGGTTTGGGGGTGGTTTGGGGGGTTATTTAGGGGGTTTTGGGGGGTTGCAGTAGGTTTGGGGGTGTTTTGGGGGGTTAGAGTGGGTTGGGGGGGGTTAGAGGGATCTTAGGGGGTGTTTGGGGGGGTTACAGGAGGTTTGGGGGGGTTAGAGTGGGTTTGGGGGGGTTAGAGGGATCTTAGGGGGTGTTTGGGGGGGGTTACAGGAGGTTTTGGGGGGGTTAGAGTGGGTTTGGGGGGGTTAGAGGGATTTTATAGGGTTTTGGGGGGGTTACATTAGGTTTGGGGGTGTTTTGGGGGTTATTTAGGGGGTTTTGGGGGGGTTACAGTAGGTTTGGGGGGTGTTTGGGGGGGGTTAGAGTGGGTTTGGGGGGGTTAGAGGGATTTTAGGGGCTGTTTGGGGGGGTTACAGGAGGTTTTGGGGGGTTAGAGTGGGTTTGGGGGGGTTAGAGGGATCTTAGGGGGTGTTTGAGGGGGGTTACAGGAGGTTTGGGGGGGTTAGAGTGGGTTTGGGGGGGTTAGAGGGATTTTATAGGGTTTTGGGGGGGTTACATTAGGTTTGGGGGTGTTTTGGGGGGGTTAGAGTGGGTTTTGGGGGAGTTAGAGGAATTTTATGGGGTTTTGGGGGGAGTTACTGTAGGTTTGTGGCTGTTTTGGGGGGGTTAGAGGGGGGTTTGGGGGGGTTAGAGAGATTTTATAGAGTTTTGGGGGGTGTTACAGTAGGTTGGGGGGGGTTAGTGTGGGTTTGGGGGGGTTTAGAGGGATTTTATGGGGTTTTTGGGGGGGTTATAGTAAGTTTGGGGGTGTTTTGGGGGGTTAGAGCAGGTTTAGGGGAGTTTTTAGGGGGCCTAGTGTGGCTTTGGGGGGGTTAGAGGGATTTTATGGGGTTTTTTTGGGGGCTACAGTAGGTTTAGGGGTGTTTTGGGGCGTTAGAGGGGGGTTTGGGGGGGTTAGAGGGATTTTATGGGTTTTTTTTGGGGGCTACAGTAGGTTTAGGGGTGTTTTGGGGCGTTAGAGGGGGGTTTGGGGGGGTTAGAGGGATTTTATGGGGTTTTTGGGGGGGTTATAGTAGGTTTAGGGGTGTTTTGGGGCGTTGGGGGGGGTTGGATGGGTTAAGAGTGGGTTTGGGGGGTTTAGAGGGATTTTATGGGTTTTTGGGGGGGCTACAGTGAGTTTGGGGGGGTTAGAGTTGATTTGGGGGGATTGGGGGGCTAGAGGGATTTTATGGAGTTTTGGGGGGTGTTACAGTAGGTTTGGGGGTGTTTGGGGGGGTTAGAGTGGGTTGGGGGGTTTAGAGGGATTTTTGGGGGGGCTACAGTGAATTTGGGGGGGTTAGAGTTGATTTGGGAGGGGGATTGGGGTGTTAGAGGGGTTTTATGGGTTTTTTTTTGGGGGGTTACAGTAGGTTTGGGGTTTTTTGGGGGGGTTAGAGCGGGTTTGGGGGAGTTACAGGGAATTTAGATTTTTTGGGGGAGGCTGGAGTGGGTTTTAGGGGGGTTAGAGAGATTTTATGGGTTTTTTTGGGGGGTTAGAGTGAATTTGGAGAGATTAGACTGGGTTGGGAGGAGTTAGAGGGGTTTGGGGGGGTTAGAGCGGGTTGGGGGGTTTTTGGGGGGCATTAAGGTGGGTTGGGGGGGCTTGTGAGAAACTAGATCGGGTTTGGGAGGCTCAGAGGGGATGAGGGGGCTGGTTTGGGGGGTTAGAGGGGGTCGGGGGGGCTTTTAGGGGGGATTTGGGGTGATGGTAGCTTTTGGGGGGCTAGAGTAGGTTTGGGGGGGCTCTTAGGGGGGGTTTGGGGTCATGGGAGGGCTTTTGGGGGGCTGGTTTTGGAGTTCAGAGGAGGTTTGGGGGGGTTGGGGTGGGGGGAGCGTTTTAGGGACGTTTAAAGTGGGGTTTGGGTGGATTTTAGGGGGTGTAAGAGGGAATTTTGGGAGAGATGAGAAGGGATTTGGGGGTGGGGTGGAGGAGAGGGGAATTTTGGGGGTGACCCCCCCCCCCCATTTTCCCCTCCCCAGAGCGAGGGGTTCCGGGTGCGGCGGCGCCGGGTGCGGCGGCTGCGGCGCAAGGAGAAGGAGAAGACGCTGCGGGCGGACGAGCTGCTCCCCACCGCGCCCCCCGACACCCGCCGCGACTTCGGATCCAGGTCGGGGGGGGCTGGGGGGCGCCTGGGGGGGCTTTGGGGGTCCTAGGAGTCACCTAGGGGTGATCAGAGGGGAGTTCTGGGGGTCCCATGGGCGCTTGGGGGGGCTTTGGGGGTCCTAGGAGTCACCTAGGGGTGATTAGAGGGGGGTTCTGGGGGTCCCATGGGCGCTTGGGGGGGCTTTGGGGGTCCTAGGGGTCACCTAGGGCTGATTAGAGGGGGTTCTGGGGGTCCCATGGGTGCTGGGGGGGGCCCCAAAGGGTTCTAAGGAGCAGTTATGGGTGATTAGAGGGGGGTTCTGGGGGTCCCATGGGCGCTTGGGGGTCTTTGGGGGTCCTAGGGATCACCTAGGGGTGATTAGAGGGGGGGTCTGGGGGTCTCATGGGCGCTTGGGGGGGCTTTGGGGGTCTTAGGAGTCACCTAGGGGTGATTAGAGGGGGGGTCTGGGGGTCCCATGGGTGCTGGGGGGGGCTTTGGTGGTCCTAGGGGTCACCTAGGGGTGATTAGAGGGGGAGTCTGGGGGTCCCATGGGCGCCTGGGGGGGCTTTGGGGGTCCTAGGGGTCACCTGGGGGTGATTAGAAGGGGGTTCTGGGGGTCCCATGGGTGCTGGGGGGGCCTCAAAGGGTTCTAAGGGGCAGTTCTGGGTGATTAGAGGGGTGTCTGGGGGTCCCATGGGTGCTGGGGGGGGCTTTGGGGGTCCTAGGAGTCACCTAGGGGTGATTAGAGGGGGGTTCTGGGGGTCCCATGGTTGCTTGGGGGGGCTTTGGGGGTCCTAGGGGTCACCTAGGGGTGATTAGAGGGGGGGTCTGGGGGTCCCATGGGTGCTGGGGGGGCCTCAAAGGGTTCTAAGAGGCAGTTCTGGGTGATTAGAGGGGGGGTCTGGGGGGTCCCATGGGTGCTGGGGGGGGGTCAGAGGATTCTAGGGGGCACCTATGGGTGCCGATGGCAGCACTGACACCCCCCCCCCCCCATTGCCCCCCCCCCAGGACTCGGGGCCGCGGGCGCCGCGAGGAGGAGGAGGAGGAGGAGGAGGAGGGGGGAGCTGGGGAGGGGGCTGAGGGAGGGGAGGGGGCAGAGGGGGAGGAGGCGGCGCCCCCCCCAGGGCCCCCCCCGGCCCCCCCCTCCGACGACACCCGCCTGGAGAGCATGGACATCAGCAGCGACGGTGGGGGGGGGGGCACTTGGGGGGCTGGGGGGGGGCACTTGGGGGGCTGGGGGGCAGTTATGGGGTGGGGGGGGCACCTATAGGTGGGAATTTAGGGGGTTGGGGGCAGTTATGGGGCAGGGGGGGCACCTATAGGTGGGAATTTAGGGGTCTGGGGGGCAGGGGGGGCAGTTATGGGGCGGGGGGGCACCTATAGGTGGGAATTCAGGGGGTTGGGGGGCAGTTATGGGGCAGGGGGGCACCTATAGGTGGGAATTTAGGGGGCTGGGGGGCAGTTATGGGGCAGGGGGGCACCTATGGGTGGGAATTTAGGGGGCTGGGGGGGCAGATATGGGGCAGGGGGGGCACCTATGGGTGGGAATTTAGGGGGCTGGGGGGCAGGGGGGGCACCTATAGGTGGGAATTTAGGGGGCTGGGGGAGCAGTTATGGGGCAGGGGGGCACCTATAGGTGGGAATTTAGGGGGCTGGGGGTGGGGGGGGGGCAGTTATGGGGTGGGGGGGCACCTATAGGTGGGAATTTAGGGGTCTGGGGGGCAGGGGGGGCACTTATAGGTGGGAATTTAGGGGGTTGGGGGGGCAGTTATGGGGCAGGGGGCACCTATAGGTGGGAATTTAGGGGGTTGGGGGGGCAGTTATGGGGCGGGGGGGCACCTATAGGTGGGAATTTAGGGGGTTGGGGGGCAGTTATGGGGTGGGGGGGCACCTATAGGTGGGAATTTAGGGGGCTGGGGGGCAGTTATGGGGCGGGGGGGCAGCTATAGGTGGGAATTTGGGGGGCTGGGGGGCAGGGGGGGCACCTCTAGGTGGGAATTTGGGGTCCAGGGGAGCTTGTGTGGCATCTGTGGGGCAGGAGAAGGGGTTATGGGGCAGGAGGAGGCGCTGTGGGGCGGGGGGGGGCTCTGTGGGGTGCTGACCCCCCCCCCCCACAAATGGCAGAAGCGGGGGGCTCCCCGGGGTCCCCCGCGGCGCTGGAGGAGGACGAGGCCGAGCGGGAGCTGCAGCAGCAGCTGGAACGGGGGCGGCGCCTGCGGCAGCTGCAGCTCCTGCGACAGGCGCCCCCCGACAAGGTGGGGACCCCCCCGGGACACCCCAAAACTCCAGGGACCCCCCCCCCCGCAGCGCCCCCAAACCCAAGGGACCCCCCTGGAGCACCCCCAAACCCCAGGGACTCCCCCCCTGCAGCACCCCAAAACCTGTGGGGACTACCCCCAAACCCCAGGGACCCCCCTGTGGCACCCCAAAACCCAACGGACCCCCCCTAAACCCGAGGGACCCCCCCCTAAACCCTAGGTACCCCCCTGCAGCCCCCTAAACCCAAGGGACCCCCCCCTAAACCCAAGGGACCCCCCCAAACCCCAGGGACCCCCTTGCAGCACCCCAAAACCAAGGGACCCCCCCCAAACCCCAGGGACCCCCCTGCAGTGCCCCCAAACCCCAGGGACCCTCCCCTGCAGCACCCCCAAACCTGTGGGGACCCCCCCAAACCCCAGGGACCCCCCTGCAGCACCCCAAAACCTGTGGGGACCCCCCCCAGACCCCAGGGACCTCCCTGCAGCACCCCCAAACCTGTGGGGACCCCCCCCCAACCCCAGGGACCCCAGACCCCAGGGACCTCCCTGCAGCACCCTAAAACCCCAGGGACCCCCCAAACCCCAGGGACCCTCCCCTGCAGCAACCCCAAACCTGTGGGGACCCCCCCAAACCCCAGGGACCCTCCCCTGCAGCACCCCCAAACCTGTGGGGACCCCCCCAAACCCCAGGGCCCCCTTGCAGCACCCCCAAACCCGTGGGGACCACCCCCCAAACCCCAGGGACCCCCCTGCAGCACCCCAAAACCCCTGGGACCCCCCCAAAACCCCGAAGACTCCCCCACCCAAATCTCAGGGACCCCCCCCTCAAACCCCAGGGGCCCCCCCAAACCTGAGGGACCTACCTATGGTGCCCCAAAACCTTAGGGACACCCCAAACCCCCCAAAACCTTAGGAATTCCCCCCCCCGAAGTCATAGGACCCCCCCTTCAGCACCCAAAAACCTTAGAGAGCCCCCCAAAATCTTAGGACCCCCCCCCAGCACCCCAAAACCTGTGAGATGGGGGGGGGTTGTGTTAAGGGGGCTTTTGGGGGGCTGGAAGTGGTTTTGGGGCGTCTTTTTGGGGGGCTCTTTGGTGCTGGGGAGACTTTTCAGAGGGTTTCAGGTCTTTTTGGGGGGGTCTCTGGTTCTTGGGGGTGGTTTGGGGGGGTCCTTGGTGTTGGGGGGGGCTTTTCAGAGGGTTTCGGGTCTTTTTCGGGGGGGTCTTTGGTTCTTGGAGGGGTTTGGGGGTGACTTGGGGGATCTTTTGGAGCTGGGGGGCTTTTGGGGGGGTGGAAGTGGTTTTGGGGGGCTCTTCGGGGGGGTCCTTGGTGTTGGGGGGGCTTTTCAGAGGGTTTGGGGTCTTTTTGGGGGGGCTGTTTGGTTCTTGGATGGGTTTTGGGGGGGTCTTTTTGTGCTGGGGGGGCTTTTGGGGGGGTGGAAGTGGTTTCGGGGCCTCTTTGGGGGGGTCTTTGGTGTTGGGGGGGCTTTTCAGAGTGTTTCAGGTCATTTTGGGGGGGTCTCTGGTTCTTGGGGGTGATTTGGGGGGGGTCTTCGGTTCTTGGAGGGGTTTTGGGGGTGATTTGGGGGGGTCCTTGGTGCTGGGAGGGGTTTTGGGGGGGGGTGGAGGAATTTTGGGGGGGTCTTGTGGGGTGGTTTTTGAGAGGGTCTGGGGTCTTTTTGGGGGGGTCTCTGGTTCTTGGGGGTGATTTGGGGGGGGCTTTGGTGTTGGGGGGCTGATTTGGGGGGGTCTTTTGGGGAGGGGGCTGTTTATTTGAGGGGTTTTGGGAGGGTCTGGGGTCTGTTTTGGGGGGGGGGTTGGTGCTGAGGGGCTTTTTATGATTTGGATGTGGGGTTTGGGGGGGGTCACCCCAACTTGTCCCCCCCCCTGCAGGTGCTGGAGCGAGTTCGGGGCGCGGGGGGGGCGCCGGGGCCGGACCCCCGGGCGGGCGCCATCGTCTTCAACGCCACCTCGGAATTCTGCCGGACGCTGGGGGAGATCCCGACCTACGGGCTGGCCGGGAACCGCGAGGAGCAGGAGGAGCTGCTGGTGGGGGGGGGGGGGGCACGAAAATGGGGGGGCTGGGGGGGAAATGGGGGCGTCTGGGGGGGAAATGGGGGGTCTGGGGGGGAAATGGGGGGTCTCGAGGGGGGGAAAAGGGGGTCCTGAGCTCCGGAGTCGATGGGAATTGGGAGGAGATTGGGGGCTGGGGGGGGAATAAAGGGTTTGGGGGGGAAATTGGGGGGCTGGGGGGGGGAAATAAAGGGTTTAGGGGTGAAATGGGGGGGCAAATTGGGGGGCTGGGGGGGAATCGGGGGTGTCTGGGGGGAAATGGGGGGTCTCGAGGGGGGAAAAAGGGGTCCTGAGCTCCGGAGTCGATGGGAATCAGGAGGAGGTTGGGGGCTGGGGGGGAAATAGGGGGGCTGAGGGGGAAAATTGGGGGGCTGGGGGGGAAAATAAAGGGTTTAGGGGTGAAATGGGGGTGCTGGGGGGGAATCGGGGGCGTCTGGGGGGGAATCGGGGGCGTCTGGGGGGGAAATGGGGGGTCTCGAGGGGGGAAAAGGGGGTCCTGAGCTCCAGAGTCGATGGGAATTGGGAGGAGATTGGGGGCTGGGGGGGGAATAAAGGGTTTGGGGGGGAAATTGGGGGGCTGGGGGGGGAAATAAAGGGTTTAGGGGTGAAATGGGGGGGAAATGGGGGGTCTCGAGGGGGGAAAAGGGGGTCCTGAGCTCCGGAGTCGATGGGAATTGGGAGGAGATTGGGGGCTGGGGGGGGAAATGGGGGGTGGGGGTGAAAATTGGGGGGCTGGGGGGGGAAATAAAGGGTTTGGGGGGAAGTGGGGGGGTTTGGGGGTGAACTGGGGGGGTAAATGGGGTCCTGAGCTCCGGAGTTGATGGGAATTGGGAGGAGGTTGGGGTTTGGGGGGGAAATGGGGGGGCTGGGGGATAAATTGGGGGGCTGGGGGTGGAATAAAGGGTTTAGGGGTGAAATGGGGGGGCTGGGGGGGAAATGGGGGGTCTCGAGGGAGGAAAAGGGGGTCCTGAGCTCCGGAGTCTATGGGAATCGGGAGGAGATTGGGGTTTGGGGGAAGAAATAGGGGGGCTGGGGGGTAAATTGGGGGGCTACGGGGGGGAAATAAAGGGTTTAGGGGTGAAATGGGGGGGGTGGGAGGGAAATGGGGGGGCTGGGGGGGGGAATAAGGGGTTTGGGGGGGAAAATGGGGTCCTGAGCTATGGAATCAATGGGAATGGGGAGGAGATTGGGGTTTGGGGGGGAAATGGGGGGGCTGGGGGGGGTGGATAAGGGGGAACGGGGGTGAAATGGGGGGTTGGGGGGAGAAAAGGGGGGAGTTGGGGTTGAAAAGTGGGGGGTCTGGGGGGAAACGGGGGGTTTAGGAGTAAAACAGGGGGGTTTGGGGCCAAAAGAGAGGGGTTATGGGTGAAAAGGGGGGGTTTGGGGGGGGAAAGGGGGGTTTTAGGGGTGAAATGGGGGAGTTTGGGGGTGAAAAGTGGGGGTTTAGGGGTAAAACGGGGGGTTTAGGGGTAAAAAGGGGGGTTTGGGGGGGGGCGAAGGGAGATGAGGGGCCGGGGGGGCAAAGTGGGGGTCACTTTGGGGGTTTTTAAGGGGTCAATGTGGGGGGCAGGGGGTGTTTTTGGGGTTCAGGGCGGGGGGCTGGTGTCACCGTGCCCCCCCTTGCCCCCCCAACTCTAGGCCCTGGAGCGTGCGGGGCGCCCCTCGCCCCCCGGCCCCCCCGACCCCGAGGGCGACGAGAACGTGGGCTGGAGCAGCGTCAACCTGGCCGAGGAGCGGCAGCACCCCGAGGTGGGACCCCAAAAACGGGGAGCCCCTGCTCTAAAACCCAGGGACACCCCCTGCACCCCAAAAACGGGGACCCCCTGCTCTAAAAACCAGGGACACCCCCCTCACCCCAAAAATGGGGACCCCCTGCTCTAAAACCCAGGGACACCCCCCTCACCCCAAAAACGGGACCCCCTGCTCTAAAAACCAGGGACACCCCCCTCACCCCAAAAACGGGGACCCCCTGCACCCCAAAAATGGGGACCCCCTGCTCTAAAAACCAGGGACACCCCCCCTGCCCCAAAAACGGGGACCCCCTGCTCTAAAAACTAGGGACACCCTCCCCAACCCCAAAAACGGGGACCGTCTGCTCTAAAAATCAGGGACACCCCCTGCACCCCAAAAACGGGGAACCCCTGGTCTAAAAACCAGGGACACCCCCTCACCCCGAAAACGGGGACCCCCTGCTCTAAAAACCAGGGACACCCCCTCACCCCAAAAACGGGGACCCCCTGCTCTAAAACCCAGGGACACCCCCCTCACCCTGAAAACGGGGACCCCCTGCTCTAAAACCCAGGGACACCCCCCGCACCCCAAAAACGGGGACCCCCTGCTCTAAAAACCAGGGACACCCCCACACCCCAAAAACGGGGACCCCCTGCTCTAAAACCCAGAGACACTCCCTGCACCCCAAAAACGGGGACCCCCTGCTCTAAAAACCAGGGACACCCCCTGCACCCCAAAAACGGGGATCCCCTGCTCTAAAACCCAGGGACAACCCCCTCACCCCGAAAACGGGGACCTCCTGCTCTAAAAACCAAGGACACACCCCCCACCCCAAAAACGGGGACCCCCTGCTCTAAAAACCAGGGACCCCCCCAAACTGGTGACCCCCCCACCCAAAAGTGGGGACCCCCTCCTCAAATCGGGGACCCTCCTGAAACTGGGGACACCCCCCGAAACTGGGAGCCCTCCCAAAATGGAGACCCCACCCCAAAACTGGGGACCCCCCCGAAACTGGGGACCCCCCCACCCCAAAACCAGAGGACCCCCAACTGGGACCCCCCCAAGCCAGAGTACCCCAAAACCAGCACCTCAAAATGGGGGGGACCCCCAAACTGGGAGCCCCCAAACCGGAATGCCCTCAAACTGGGGGAGACCCCAAAGCGGGCCCCCCCCAAACTGGGGTGCCCCAAAACTGTGGGAGACCCTCAGCACCCCCAAACCGAGGCACCCCAAAACTGGGGGAGACCCTGAACCAGCCCCCCCAAACTGGGAACTCTCAAACTGGGGAAGACCCCAAACTGGGGGACCCCAAAACTACAGGAGACCCCAAACCAGGAGCCCCAAAACTCGGGGGGACCCTGAACCAGCACCCCCAAACTGGGAACTCTCAAACTGGGGGAGCCCCCAAACTGGGCACCCCAAAACTCGGGGGGACCCCAAACCGGGAGCCCCAAAACTCGGGGAGACCCTGAACCAGCCCCCCCAAACTGGGAACTCTCAGACTGGGGGGGACCCCAAACTGGACACCCCAAAACTGGGGGGGGGGGGGCACATCTGAACTGGCGTCCCCAAACTGGGAACCTCCTAACTGGGAGCCCCCAAACTGAGCACCCCAAAACTCGGGGGGACCCCAAACCAGGAGCCCCAAAACTTAGGGGGACCCTGAACCAGCCCCCCCAAACTGGGAACTCTCAAATTGGGGGAGCCCCCAAACTGGGAGCCCTGAAACTGAGCACCCCAAAACTCCAGGAGACCCCGAACTGAGAATTCGCAAGCTAGGGAGCCCCCAAACCAGGGGGACCCCAAAACTGGGGGAGACCCTGAACCAGCCCCCCCAAACTGGGAACTCTCAAACTGGGGGAGCCCCCAAATTGGGAGCCCCAAAACTGAGCACCCCAAAACTCCAGGAGACCTGGAACTGAGAATTCGCAAGCTAGGGAGGCCCCAAACCAGGGGGACCCCAAAACTGGGGGAGACCCTGAACCAGCCCCCCCAGATTGGGAACTCTCAAACTGGGGGAGCCCCCAAATTGGGAGCCCCAAAACTGAGCACCCCAAAACTCCAGGAGACCCGGAACTGAGAATTCGCAAGCTAGGGAGCCCCCAAACCAGGGGGACCCCAAAACTGGGCCCCCCCCAAAACTGGGGAGACCCTGAACCAGCATCCCCTAAACTGGGAACTCTCAAACTGGGACACCCCCCAAACTGGGAGCCCCAAAACTGAGCGCCCCAAAACTACAGGGGACCCCGAACCAGGGGGACCCCAAAACTGGGGGGTGCCTCCCCTGAACCCCCATTTTCTGTCCCCCCCCAGTTCTCGGCCTCCTCCACCACCATCCTTGACGAGGAGCCGATCGTTAACCGGGGGCTGGCGGCCGCGCTGCTGCTCTGCCAGAACAAAGGTGGGGGGGGCCCTATAGGGGGGTGTGGGGGCCCTATAGGAGATTTGGGGTTCCTATGGGGTGATTTGGGGTCCCTATGTGGAGGTTTGGGGTCCATATGGGGTGATTTTGGGTCCCTATAGGGGATCTGGGGTCCCTATGGGGGGATTTGGGGTTCTTATGGAGAGATTTAGGGTTCCTTCGGGGGATTTGGGGTGCCTATAGAGAGATTTGGGGTCCCTATAGGGGATCTAGGATCCCTATGGGGGGATCTGGGGTCCCTATGGGGCAATTTGGGGTTCCTATGGGGTGATTTGGGGTCCCTATGTGGAGGTTTGGGGTCCGTATGGGGTGATTTTGGGTCCCTATAGGGGGTCTGGGGTCCCTATGGGGGGATTTGGGGTTCTTATGGAGAGATTTAGGGTCCCTTCGGGGGATTTGGGGTGCCTATAGAGAGATTTGGGGTCCCTATAGGGGATCTGGGGTCCCTATGGGGGGATCTGGGGTCCCTATGGGGCAATTTGGGGTCCCTATGGGGGGATTTGGGGTCCCTATGTGGAGGTTTGGGGTCCCTATGGGGTGATTTTGGGTTCCTATAGGGGGTCTAGGGTCCCTATGGGGCAATGTGGGGTCCCTAAGGGGGGATTTGGGGTCCCTATAGGGGCTCTGGGGTCCCTATGGGGCAATTTGAGGTCCCTATGGGGTGATTTTGCGTTCCTATAGGGGGTCTGGGGTCCCTGTAGGGGGATTTGGGGTCCCTATAGGGGGTGTAGGATACCTATGGGGGGATTTGGGGTTTCTCTGGGGGATTTGGGGTCCCTGTGAGGAGATTTGGGGTCCCTATGGGGGTGTTTATGGTCCCTACAGGGGAATTTGGGGTCTTTATGGGGGTCTGGAGTCTCTATAGGGATGTTTCGGGTCCCTATGGGGGGATCTGAAGTCCTTATGGGGAGTTTTGGGTCCCTATGGAGTGATTTGGGGTCCCTATGGGGGAATTTGGGGTCCCTATAGGGGGATTTGAGGTCTTAATGGGGGGCTTTATGGTCCCTGTAGGGGGGTCTGGAGACCCTATGGGGGTCTGGGGTGCCTATGGGAGGATTTGGGGTCACTATAGGAGGTCTGGGGTTCCTGGGGGGACTTTATGGTCCCTATGGAGGAATTTGGGGTCCCTATGGGGGAATTTGGGGTCCTGTGAGGGAATTTGGGGTCACTATGGGGGGTCTGGGGTCCCTATAGGGAGGCTTGGGGTGCCTAGGGGGTCCCTATGGAGGATTTGGGGTCCCTATGGGGAGGTTTGGGGACCCTAGGGGGGAATTTGGGGATGTTTGAGGTTCTTATGGGGGGATCTGGGGTGTCTGTGGGTCGTTATAAGGTACATATAGGGTGCTATAGGGTATCTATGGGTCATTATGCATAGCTGTAGGGTGTCTATGGGGCACTATGGAGTGCTATAGGATGTTTGGGGGGTCCTATAGGGTACCTACAGGTTGCTGTGGGTCACTATAGGTTATCTGTGGGTCACTGTGGGGTGCGTATGGGTGCTATGGGTCACTATAGGGTACGTGTGGGTCGCTATGAGTGTCTGTGGGTTGCTATAGGGTATCTATGGGTCGCTATAGGTTATCTATGGGTCACTATGAGTGTCTGTGGGTTGCTGTAGGGTATGTGTGGGTCACTATAGGGTATGTATGGGTTACTATGAGCGTCTGTGGGTTGCTATAGGGTATCTGTGGGTCACTATAGGGTATGTATGGGTCACTATGAGCGTCTGTGGGTTGCTATAGGGTATCTGTGGGTCACTATAGGTTATCTAGGGGTCACTATAGGGTATGTATGGGTCACTAGGAGTGTCTGTGGGTTGCTATAGGGTATCTGTGGGTCACTGTGGGGTGTGTATGGGTGCTATGGGTCGCTATAGGGTACGTATGGGTCGCTATGAGCGTCTGTGGGTTGCTATAGGGTATCTATGGGTCGCTGTAGGTTATCTATGGGTCACTATGAGCGTTTGTGGGTTGCTATAGGGTATCTGTGGGTCACTATAGGTTATCTGTGGGTCACTATGAGTGTCTGTGGGTTGCTATAGGGTATCTGTGGGTCACTATAGGTTATCTGTGGGTCACTATGAGTGTCTGTGGGTTGCTATAGGGTATCTATGGGTCACTATAGCTTATCTATGGGTCACTGTAGGGTATGTATGGGTCACTAGGAGTGTCTGTGGGTTGCTATAGGGTATCTATGGGTCACTATAGCTTATCTATGGGTCACTGTAGGGTATGTATGGGTCACTAGGAGTGTCTGTGGGTTGCTATAGGGTATCTATGGGTCACTATAGCTTATCTATGGGTCACTATGAGCATCTGTGGGTTGCTATAGGGTATCTGTGGGTCACTATAGGTTATCTGTGGGTCACTATGAGTGTCTGTGGGTTGCTATAGGGTATCTATGGGTCACTATAGCTTATCTATGGGTCACTATGAGCATCTGTGGATTGCTATAGGATATCTGTGGGTCATTATAGGGTACGTATGGGTTACTATGAGTGTCTGTGGGTTGCTATAGGGTATCTGTGGGTCACTATAGGTTATCTGTGGGTCACTATGAGTGTCTGTGGGTTGCTATAGGGTATCTATGGGTCACTATAGCTTATCTATGGGTCACTATGAGCATCTGTGGGTTGCTATAGGGTATCTGTGGGTCACTATAGGTTATCTGTGGGTCACTATGAGTGTCTGTGGGTTGCTATAGGGTATCTATGGGTCACTATAGCTTATCTATGGGTCACTATGAGCATCTGTGGTTTGCTATAGGATATCTGTGGGTCATTATAGGGTACGTATGGGTTACTATGAGTGTCTGTGGGTTGCTATAGGGTATCTGTGGGTCACTATAGGTTATCTGTGGGTCACTATGAGTGTCTGTGGGTTGCTATAGGGTATCTGTGGGTCGCTATAGGTTATCTATGGGTCGCTATGGGGTATGTATGGGTGCTGTGGGTCACTATAGGGTATGTATGGCTCACTGTGAGTGTCTATGGGTTGCTATAGGGTATCTATGGGTTATCTATGGGTCACTGTAGGGTATCTATGGGTCACTATGGGTTATGTATAGGTCGCTGTGGGTCACTGTAGGGTATCTATGGGTCACTCTAGGGTATCTCTGGGTCACTGTGGGTCGCTGTAGGGTATCTATGGGTCACTCTAGAGGATCTATGGGTCCCTATAGGGTCCCTATGGGGTGGCCGTGGGTCGCTCTAGGGCTGGCTGTCCCCCCCCAGGGCTGCTGGAGACGACGGTGCAGAAGGTGGCGCGGGTGAAGGCCCCCAACAAGTCGCTGCCCTCGGCCGTTTACTGCATCGAGGACAAGATGTGGGTCACCTCCCGGCCCCCGGGGCCCCTCGGCCCCATAGCCACGTCCTGATGTCCCCACGTCCCCATAGCCACGTCCCTGATGTCCCCATGTCCCCATCTCCACGTCCCTGATGTCCCTGTGTCCCCATATCCACGTCCCTGATATCCCAATGTCTCCATTTCCAAGTCCCTGATGTCCCCACGTCCGCATCTCCACGTCCCTAATGTCCCAACGTCCCCATATCCACATCCCTGATGTCTCCACGTCCCCATCTCCACGTCCCTGATGTCCCCACGTCCCTGATGTCCCCACGTCCCCATCTCCACATCCCTGATGTCCCCACGTCCCCATCTCCACATCCCTGATGTCCCCACGTCCCCATATCCACGTCCCTAATGTCCCAACGTCCCCATATCCACGTCCCTAATGTCCCAACGTCCCCATATCCACATCCCTGATGTCCCCACGTCCCCATCTCCACATCCCTGATGTCCTTGTGTCCCCATATCCACATCCCTGATGTCCCTGTGTCCCCATATCCACGTCCCTGATGTCCCCATGTCCCCATCTCCAAGTCCCTGATGTCCCCACGTCCCTGATGTCCCCGTGTCCCCGTCCCCACGTCCCTGATGTCCCCACGTCCCCATCTCCACGTCCCTGATGTCCCCACGTCCCCATCTCGAAGTCCCTGATGTCCCCACGTCCCTGATGTCCCCGTGTCCCCGTCCCTGATGTCCCCGTGTCCCCGTCCCCACGTCCCTGATGTCCCCGATGTCCCCGTGTCCCTGCTCTCAGGGCCATCGATGACAAGTACTCGCGGCGCGAGGAGTATCGCGGCTTCACGCAGGATTTCAAGGAGAAGGAGGGTTACCGGCCCGACGTCAAGATCGAGTACGTCGACGAGACCGGCCGCAAGCTCACACCCAAGGAGGTGGGGACGCTGGGGACAGGCCAGGGGGTGTCCCCAACCCCCCGCAATGTCCCCTCACACCCCCCCGTGTCCCCCCCCCACAGGCCTTCCGGCAGCTCTCGCACCGCTTCCACGGGAAGGGCTCGGGGAAGATGAAGACGGAGCGGAGGATGAAGAAGTTGGACGAGGAGGCGGTGAGGAGCGGTTTTGGGGGTCCTGGGGGCTTTTCGGGGTCCCCCCCGGTCCCATTTTGGGGTTTCAGCCTGGTTTTTAGGTCCCTCAGCCCAGTTCTGCGGGTCCTGGGGGCTTTTTGGGGTCCCCACCAGTCCTATTTTGGGGTTTCAGCCTGGGTTTTGGGTCCCTCAGCCCAGTTCTGGGGCTCCTGGGAGCCTTTTGGGGTCCCCCTCATCACCTCTGTGCACCTTAGATCCCATTTTGGGGGTCCTGGGGGCTTTTCGGGGTCCCCTCCAGTCCTATTTTGGGGTTTCAGCCTGGGTTTGGGTCCCTCAGCTCAGTGTTGCGGGTCCTGGGGGCTTTTTGGGGTCCCCCTGATCACCTCTGTGCACCTTAGATCCCGTTTTGGGGGTCCTGGGGGCTTTTTGGGGTCTTCCTCATCATCACTGTGCACCTTAGATCCTGTTTTGGGGGTCCTGGGGGCTTTTTGGGGTCCCCCCCGGTCCTATTTTGGGGTTTCAGCCTGGGTTTTGGGTCCCTCAGCCGAGTTTTGGGGGTCCTGGGAGCCTTTTGGGGTCCCCCTCATCACCACTGTGCACCTTAAATCCCATTTTGGGGGTCCTGGGGGCTTTTCGGGGTCCCCCCCGGTCCCATTTTGGGGTTTCAGCTTGGTTTTTAGGTCACTCAGCCCAGTTTTGGGGGTCCTGGGGGCTTTTTGGGGTCCCCTCCAGTCCTATTTTGGGGTTTCAGCCTGGGTTTGGGTCCCTCAGCTCAGTTCTGGGGGTCCTGGGGGCTTTTTGGGGTCCCCCCCGGTCCCATTTTGGGGTTTCAGCCTGGGTTTTGGGTCCCTCAGCCCAGTTCTGGGGCTCCTGGGAGCCTTTTGGGGTCCCCCTCATCACCTCTGTGCACCTTAGATCCCATTTTGGGGGTCCTGGGGGCTTTTCGGGGTCCCCTCCAGTCCTATTTTGGGGTTTCAGCCTGGGTTTGGGTCCCTCAGCTCAGCGTTGGGGGTCCTGGGGGCTTTTTGGGGTCCCCACCAGTCCTATTTTGGGGTTTCGGCCTGGGTTTTGGGTCCCTCAGCCCAGTTCTGGGGGTCCTGGGAGCCTTTTGGGGTCCCTTTCATCATCTCTGTGCACTTTAGGTCCTGTTTTGGGGGTCCTGGTGGCTTTTTGGGGTTCCCCTCATCACCATTGTGCACCTTAAATCCCATTTTGGGGGTCCTGGGGGCTTTTTGGGGTCCCCCCCGGTCCCATTTTGGGGTTTCAGCCTGGGTTTTAGGTCCCTCAGCCCAGTTTTGGGGATGCTGGGGGCTTTTCGGGGTCCCCCCGTTCCCATTTTGGGGTTCCAGGCCAGTTTTGGGGTCCCTCAGCACAGTTTTCGGGGTCCTGGGGGCTTTTTGGGGTCCCCTCTCATCATCACTGTGCCCTTTGAATCCAGTTTTGGGGGTCCTGGGGGCTTTTTGGGGTCCCCCAGCCCAGTTTTGGGGCTCTTGGGAGGTTTTTGGGGTTCCCCCAGTCCCATTTTGGGATTCCGGGCCAGTTTTGGGGTCCCCTAGCCCAGTTTTGGGGGTTGTGGGGGCTTTTTGGGGTCACCCCCAGTCCCATTTTGGAGTTCCAGCCCAATTTGGGGTCCCTCAACCCAGTTCTGGGGGTCCTGGGTGCTTTTTGGGGTCCCCCCGGTTCCATTTTGGGGTTCCAGCCCCGTTTTGGGGTCCCCCAGCTGAGTTCTGGGGCTCCGAGGAGCCTTTTGGGGTCCCTTCTGGTCCCATTTGGGGTTCCAGCCCCGTTTTGGGGTTCCTCAGCCCCATTTTGGGGTCCCCAAAGCCTTCTGTGAGGTCTCTCTGATTTCTGGGGGGGCTTTTCTGACCCCCTTCCATATTTTGGGGTCCCCCCCATATTTTGGGGTCCCCCATCTCATTTTGGGGTCCCCCCAGCCCCGTTTTGGGGTCCCCAAAGCCTTTTATGGCTCCTCCTGTATCTCTCCAACTCAATTTTATTTTGGGGTCCCCCAGCCTGGTTTTTGGGGTCCCCCTCGTTCCACTGGGGGGGTTCCCCGCAATTTTGGGGTCCCCTCTCCTCAAATTTGGGGTCCCCACCCCGCGGGGGGGGCCCTGAACCCCAATTTTACCCTCAGTTTTGGGGTCCCCCCCCCGTTGTTCATCCCCAGCTCCCTCCGCAGGGTTTGGTGGGGGGGGGGGGGGTTGGGGGGTCTCTGGTTTCTGGGGGGGCTGCTCTGACCCTCCCCCCTATATTTTGGGGTCCCCGCGATATTTTTGGGGTCCCCCCTATATTTCGGGGTCCCCCCCGCAGCTGCTGAAGCGCATGAGCTCGTCGGACACGCCGCTGGGGACGGTCGCCCTGCTCACCGAGAAGCAGAAGGCGCAGAAGACGCCGTACATCGTCCTGAGCGGCAGCGGGAAGAGCATGAACGCGTGAGGGCACTGGGGGCACTGGGGGGACTGGGAGGGGAGTGGGGGGAGCTGGGAGCGAGTTGAAGGGGAGCGGGGGGCACTGGGAGGGACTGGGGGAACTGGGAGGGGAGAGGGGGGCACTGGGAGGAACTGGGAGGGGACTGGGGGTGACTGGGAGAGACTGGGAGGGGAGTGGGGGGCACTGGGAGGGACTGGGAGGGGACTGGGGGGAGCTGGGAGCGAGTTGAAGGGGAGTGGGGGGCACTGGGAGGGACTGGGAGGGGACTGGGGGGAGCTGGGAGCGAGTTGAAGGGGAGTGGGGGGCACTGGGAGGGACGGGGAGGGGAGTGGGGGGCACTGGGAGGGGGAATGGGGGGACTGGGAGGGGAGTTGGGGACACGGGGAGGGACTGGGAGGGGATTAGGGGAACTGGGAGCAAGTTGAAGGGGAGCGGGGGGCACTGGGAGGGACTGGGAGGGGAGTGGGGGACACTGGGAGGGGGAATGAGGGGACTGGAGGGGAGTGGGGGGCACTGGGAGGGGGAATGAGGGGACTGGAGGGGAGTGGGGGGCACTGGGAGGGGACTAGGGGGAACTGGGAGCGAGTTGAAGGGGAGCAGGGGGCACTGGGAGGGGGAATGGGGGAACTGGGAGGGGAGTGGGGGGCACTGGGAGGGACTGGGAGGGGAGTGGGAAGAACTGGGAGTGGAATGGCGAGTGCTGGGAGGGGAGTGGGAGGCACTGGGAGGGGGTTGGGGGGGATTGGGAGGCACTGAGGGGCACTGGGAGGAGAGGGGGGGGAACTGGGAGGCACTGGGGGAACTGGGAGGGGAGTGGGGGGGAGTGGGAGGGGATCGGGGGGCACTGGGGGGCACTGGGAGGGGATTGGGGGTGACTGGGAGAGACTGGGAGGGGACTGGGGGGCACTGGGAGGGGAGCGGGTGGCACTGGGATGAACTGGGATGAACTGGGATGAACTGGGAGCCCTGGTTTCCCGCAGGAACACGATCACCAAGTGAGGGCGCGGCGCGGGCCCCAATAAAAAGGCCTTTGGGGACGAGGAGCCGTGTCCTGGCGTGTCACACGCGTGTGGGGCCACCACCCCCCCCCCCCCAGCGCCCTCGTCACGCGTGTCCCCGCGCGTCACGCGTGGTCGGTGCCACCAAAGCCCTTTATTGGGGGGCGGGGGGGGCCCCCGTGGCCCCCGAGTCCTCGTCACGCGTGGCCCCCGAGTCCTCGGCCCCCGAGTCCTCGTCACGCGTGTCGTCGTCATCGTCGGCAGGCGTGTCCTCGTCATCCCCCTCGTCACACGTGTCCTCGTCATCCCCCTCGTCACACGGGGCCCCCCCGGCCCGGTTGGTGTTGACGAAGAGCTCCTCGTCCCCCGCGGGGGGGGCGGCTACGGGGACACGGGGGACACGCGTGTCAGGGTGGGGACATGGAGGGACACGTGTGTTGAGGGGACACGGGGGACACGCGTGTCAGGGTGGGGACACAGGGCACACGCATGTGGGGGGACACGGGGGGACACATGTTGGGGGGACACGCGTGTCAGTGGGGACATGGGGCACACGTGTGTTGGGGGACATGGGGGGACACGTGTGTCGGGGTGGGGACAGGGGGGACACGCGTGTTGGGGGACATCTGGACACGTGTGTTGGGGTGGGGACACGGGGACACGCGTGTCAGAGTGGGGACAGGTGGTAACACGTGTCGGGGACGGGGGACACGCGTGTCAGGGTGGGGACACGGGGGGACACGTGTGTCGGGGACATGAGGTGACATGCGTGTTGGGGACATGCGTGTCGGTGGGGACATGGGGTGACACACGTGTTGGGGACACGGGGACACACGTGTCAGAGTGGGGACATAGGGAGTGACACGCGTGTCAGGGTGGGGACATGGGTGACGTGTGTCACAGGGTCACAAGGGGACACGTGGTGGGGACACAGAGTGACACAAGTCACAGGGTCACGTGGGGACACGGGGTGACACGAGTGTCATGGGGGACACAGGGGACACGGGTGTCACAGGGACATGTGAGGTCACAAGGGGACATGGAGTGGGGACACAGGGTGACACGAGTGTCAGGGTGGGGACAGGAGGTGACGCGTGTCACGGGGTCACGTGGGGACATGGGGTGCGGACACGGGGGACACGAGTGTCGTGGGGTCACGGGGACACGTGGTAACATGAGTGTCGTGGGGTCACGTGGGGACACGGGGTGACACGCGTGTCACGGGGGACACAGGGTGATATAAGTGTCATGGGGTCACGTGGGGACACGAGTGTCACGGGGTCATGTGGGGACGTGGGGGACACGTGTCATGGGGTCACATGGGGACACGAGTGTCACAGGGGGACACGAGTGTCATGGGGTCACGTGGGGACGCGGGGTAACACGTGTGTCATGGGGTCACGTGGGGACGCGGGGTAACACGTGTGTCATGGGGTCACGTGGGGACACGGGGTGACATGAGTGTCATGGGGTCACGGGACATGGGGTGACACGTGTGTCATGGGGTCACGTGGGGACACGAGTGTCATGGGGTCACGTGGGGACACGGGGTGACACGTGTGTCATGGGGTCACGTGGGGACACGAGTGTCATGGGGTCACGTGGGGACACGGGGTGACACGTGTCATGGGGTCCCCCTCCCTTCTCCCCCCCCTTTTACCCCCCTGGTTTCTCTTCTCTCATTAACACCCCTTCTAATTACCCACCCCAAACACCCCTTCTAATTATCCCCCAACACCCCCATCCTTAATTAGCACCCCTTTAATTACCCCCCCATAATTATTGCCTCCCCAAGCCCAACTCCCATAATTACCCCCCAAAATACCCCCCCACCCATTGTTACCCCCCCCCCTTTTCCATTTCTCCCCCCCTCCTAATTACCCCCTTTCATTATATGCCCCGTTAATTACCCCCGCTCATTATAACTCCACTAATTACCCCCTTTAATTACCCCCCTCACCTCTCCGGGCTCCTCGGCCGCTCGGGGAGGGCGAAGGCTTCGGGCCTGGGGGGGGGAAACGGGGGGGGGGGTCACAGGGTTTGGGGGGGACGGGAGGGCGGCTTTTACCCCCTGGGGGGGTAGATTTGCCCCTGGGGGGGTAATTTGCCCCCTGGGGGGGGTCAAGTTGCCCCATGGGGGGTAGATTTGCCCCTGGGGGGGGCAGTTCCCTACCAGAGACTGTGGATTTGGGGGGGGGGACAGTGGGGTTTGAACCCTCCTGGGGCTTTTGGGGAGCAGAATTGCCCCCTGAGTGGTGACATTTACCCCTGGGGGGGTAGATTTGCCCCTGGGGGGGTAGATTTGCCCCTCGGGGGGGTAGATTTGCCCCATGGGGGGGCAGTTCCCTACCAGAAACTGTGGATTTGGGGGGGGGGACAGTGGATTTTAGACCCTCCTGGGGCTTTTGGGGAGGAGAATTGCCCCCTGAGTGGTGACATTTACCCCTGGGGGGTAGATTTGCCCCCTGGGGGGGTCAATTTGCCCCCTGGGGGGGTCAATTCTCTACCAGAGACTGTGGATTTGGGGGGGGGCAGTGGGTTTTGAACCCTCTAGGGGCTTTTGGGGAGCAGAATTGCCCCCTGGGTGGTGACATTTGCCCCCTGGGGGGGTAGATTTGCCCCTGGGGGGGTAGATTTGCCCCCTGGGGGGGTAGATTTGCCCCTGGGGGGGGTAAATTCAGTACCAGAGGCCGCGGCGCCGCAGGCAGCGGATGTGGGCAGCAGGACGAGGCTGATCTCGGCTTTGACCTTGTCGCCCTCGGCGATCGGATCCACCAGCACGAAGTCACCTGCGGGGGACACGGGGGGGGGGGACAAAGTGGCTCTGGGGGTCACACGGGGACAAGGGGGTGACAGAGGGGTGACAAGGGCGTATAAGGCTGACAAGGGGGGGACAAAGTGCTCTGGGGGGGAACACGGGGACAAGGGGGGGACAGGGGGGTGACAAGGGCGTATAAGGCTGACAAGGGGGGACAAAGTGGCTCTGGGGGGAACACGGGGACAAGGGGGGGACAGGGGGTGACAAAGTGGCTCTGGGGGGGAACACGGGGACAAGGGGGGGACAGGGGGTGACAAAGTGGCTCTGGGGGGTCACACGGGGACAAGGGGGGGACAAGGGGGTGACAAAGTGGCTCTGGGGGGTCACACGGGGGACAATGGGGGGACGGGGGGTGACAAAGCGGCTCTGGGGGGGAACATGGGGACAAGGGGGGGACAGGGGGGTGACAAAGTGGCTCTGGGGGTCACACGGGGACAAGGGGGGGATGGGGGGTGACAAAGTGGCTCTGGGGGTGACACGGGAACAATGGGGGGGACGGGGGGTGACAAAGTGGCTCTGGGGGGGGACACGGGAACAATGGGGGGACGGGGGGGTGACAAAGTGGCTCTGGGGGGGGACACGGGGACAGGGGGGTGACAAGGGCATAGGAGGCTGACAAGGGGGGACAAAGTGGCTCTGAGAGGGGACAGGGTGACAATAAAGTGGCACGGGGTGACAAAGTGGCTCTGGGGGTGACAGGGTGACAATGGAGCAATGAGGGGTGGCAGGAGGGTGACAATAGGGTGACAAGAGGATAGGAGGGTGACAATGGGGTGACAAAGTGGCTCTGGGGGGTCACATGGTGACAATGGGTGACAGAAGAGTGACAAGAGAATAGGAGAGAGACAAGAGGGTGACAAAGTGGCTCTGAGGGGAGACAGGGTGACAATGGAGCAATGAGGGGTGACAGGAGAGTGAGAATAGGGTGACAAAGAGATAAGGTGACAAGGGGGTGACAAAGTGGCTCTGAGAGGAGACAAAAAAGTGACAATAAGGTGAGAAAAAGATAGAAAGGTGACAACAAGGGGACAGCGAGGTGACAAAGAGCCTGTGGGGGTGGCAGTGAGGTGACACGGCGGGTAGGAGGGTGACAAGGGGGTGACAAAGCCGCTCTGGGGGGTCACACGGTGACAACGGGGGGGATGGGGGTGAGAGAAAGGTGACACAAGGGTGACAAAGTGGTTGTTGGGGGTGACATGGGGACAACGGGGTGACAAATTGGCTGAGGGGGACAGGGGGGTGACAACAGGGTGACAGCGGGGGTAGGAGGGTGACAAAGTGGCTCGGGGGGGTCACATGGTGACAACGGGGTGACAGGAAGGTGACAAAGAGATAGAAGAGTGACAAGAGGGGTGACAAAGTGGCTCTGGGGGGTAACAGGGTGGCAGGAGGGTGACAATAAGGTGACAAGAGATAAGAAAGTGACAACAAGGGAACAGCAAGGTGACAAGAAGCCTGTGGGGGTGACAGTGAGATGACAAGGGGTAAGAGAGGGACAAGGGGGTGACAAAGCGATTTTGAGGGGGACAGAGTGGCCATAAGGTGGCAGGGGGTGACACAGGGTGACAACGGGCTGGGGGGGGGGGAACAGGGTGACAACGGAGCGATGGGGGGTGACACGAGGGTGACAGGAGACGCCACAGCGATTCGGGGGGGGGCAGGGTGGCAGCGGGGGGTGACAATAGGGAGAGAAGGAGGTGACAGGGGGTGACGGGGGGGTGACAGGGGGTGACGGGGGGGTGACAGGGGGGTGTCACCTCTCTTGATCCAGACGTGGCGGCGGAAGCGGGGGGCATGCTGGCAGGAACCGCCCCCCTCGGCCGTCTCCACCGCGTGCAGGTTGTTCCCGGCGTCCCCAGCACCTTGGGGACACGGCAGGGGACGTCAGGGCCACCCCCCCACCCCGAGTGTCCCCTTGGGTCCCCTCCCCCACCCCCGGGCTCTCTCACGGCCGTGCCCCCCCCCCCCACCTTCCTCCAGTGGCTTTGTCTCTGTGCCCCTTTTTTCTCTCTGTCCCTCAGTGTCCCCCAAGTGTCCCCGTGCCCCCTCGGTGACCCCCTGTCCCCTCACTGTGTCCATCCCCCCCCCCCTTGTCACCGTGTCCCCCCCCACCTCCCTCAGCCCTCCCCCACCGTGTCCCCTACGTCCCCAGAGCCCCCTCAGAGCCCTCCACGTCCCCCCCCTCCACCCCCAGTGTCCCCCTGTCCCTCTCCCTTCCCCCCCAGTGTCCCCCATGTCTCCCTGTCCCCCCATGTCCCCTTCCCCCTCCCCCCCAGTGTCCCCCTGTCCCCTTCCCCCTCCCACCAGTGTCCCCCATGTCCCCTTCCCCCTCCCCCAGTGTCCCCATGTCCCCCTGCCCCCCCATGTCCCTTCCCCTCCCCCAGTGTCCCCCTGTCCCTTCCCCCATGTCCCTCTGTCCCCTTCCCCCTCCCCCTCAGTGTCCCCCATGTCCCCAGTGCCCCCCACGTCCCCCTCCCCTCCCCCCAGTGTCCCCCATGTCTCCATATCCCCCATGTCCCCTTCTCCCTCCCTCCCCCCTCCATGTCCCCAGAGCCCCCTCAGGTCCCCCCACATCCCTCCCCCCACACTGTCCCCATGTCCCCTCCCCTCCCTGTGCCCCCCCCATGTCCCCAGTGCCCCATTTGCCCCCCCCCGCTGTCCCCATGTCCCCTTCACTGTCCCCCCCCACCCCCTCTTACCCCCTTCTTGTCCCAGTGCCCCCAGACCCCCCCCCCGCGGTGTCCCCAGTGTCCCCATCCCTCCACGTCCCCTCCAGTGTCCCAAGGCCCCTCCCCCCCGTGTCCCCCATGTCCCAGTGCCCCCCCACTGTCCCCCTGCCTCCCCGAGCCCCCATTGTCCCCTCCTTGTCCCCATGTCCCCCCATCTCCCCCTGCCCCATGTCCCAGAGCCCTCCGTGTCCCCCTGTCCCCTTCCCCCTCCCCCCAGCGTCCCCCCTGTCCCCTCCCCCCTCCCCCCAGGGTCCCCCTGTCCCCTTCCCTTACTCCCCAGTGTCCCCCATGTCCCCACGTCCCCTTCCCCCTCCCCCTCAGTGTCCCCCTGTCCCCCCTGTCCCCCTGCGTCCCACGTCACCAGTGTCTCCCACGTCCCCATGTCCCCATTCCCCCCCATGTCCCCATTCCCCCCCGTCCCCTTCCCCCCCCATGTCCCCATCCCCCCCCCATGTCCCCCATTCCCCCCCATGTCCCCTGTCCCCCCCCATGTCCCCCTGTCCCCCCCCAC
>NW_027206982.1:0-45553 GCF_032191515.1 Phaenicophaeus curvirostris | reverse complement strand
GGTGTAAGAGGGAATTTTGGGAGAGATGAGAAGGGATTTGGGGGTGGGGTGGAGGGAGGGGAATTTTGGGGGTGACCCCCCCCCATTTTCCCCTCCCAAGAACGAGGGGTTCCGGGTGCGGCGGCGCCGGGTGCGGCGGCTGCGGCGCAAGGAGAAGGAGAAGACGCTGCGGGCGGACGAGCTGCTCCCCACCGCGCCCCCCGACACCCGCCGCGACTTCGGATCCAGGTCGGGGGGGGCTGGGGGGCGCTTGGGGGGGCTGGGGGCCATTTGGGGGGGCTTTGGGGGTCCTAGGGGTCACCTAGGGGTGATCAGAGGGGGGGTCTGGGGGTCCCATGGGCGCTTGGGGGGGCTTTGGGGGTCCTAGGGGTCACCTAGGGGTGATTAGAGGGGGGGTCTGGGGGTCCCATGGGTGCTGGGGGGGCCCCAAAGGGTTCTAAGGGGCAGTTCTGGGTGATTAGAGGGGGGTCTGGGGGTCCCATGGGCGCTTGGGGGGGCTTTGGGGGTCCTAGGAGTCACCTAGGGGTGATTAGAGGGGGGTTCTGGGGGTCCCATGGGTGCTGGGGGGGCTTTGGGGGTCCTAGGGGTCACCTAGGGGTGATTAGAGGGGGGGTCTGGGGGTCCCATGGGCGCTTGGGGGGGCTTTGGGGGTCCTAGGGGTCACCTAGGGGTGGTTAGAGGGGGGTCTGGGGGTCCCATGGGTGCTGGGGGGGCTTTGGGGGTCCTAGGGGTCACCTAGGGGTGGTTAGAGGGGGGTTCTGGGGGTCCCATGGGTGCTGGGGGGGGGTCAGAGGATTCTAGGGGGCACCTATGGGTGCCGATGGCAGCACTGACACCCCCCCCCCCCCACCATTGCCCCCCCAGGACTCGAGGCCGCGGGCGCCGCGAGGAGGAGGAGGAGGATGAGGAGGGGGGAGCTGGGGAGGGGGCTGAGGGAGGGGAGGGGGCAGAGGGGGAGGAGGCGGCGCCCCCCCCAGGGCCCCCCCCGGCCCCCCCCTCCGACGACACCCGCCTGGAGAGCATGGACATCAGCAGCGACGGTGGGGGGGGCACTTGGGGGGCGGGGGGGGGGCACTTGGGGGGCTGGGGGGCAGTTATGGGGTGGGGGGGCACCTATAGGTGGGAATTTAGGGGGTTGGGGGGGCAGCTATGGGGCAGGGGGGCACCTATAGGTGGGAATATAGGGGTCTGGGGGGCAGGGGGCACCTATAGGTGGGAATTTAGGGGGTTGGGGGGCAGTTATGGGGCGGGGGGGCACCTATAGGTGGGAATTTAGGGGGCTGGGGGGGCAGATATGGGGCAGGGGGGCACCTATAGGTGGGAATTTAGGGGGCTGGGGGTGTGGGGGGGGCAGTTATGGGGTAGGGGGGCACCTATAGGTGGGAATTTAGGGGGCTGGGGGGTGGGGGGGCACCTATAGGTGGGAATTTAGGGGGCTGGGTGTGTGGGGGGGGCAGTTATGGGGTGGGGGGGCACCTATAGGTGGGAATTTAGGGGGCTGGGGGGTGGGGGGGCACCTATAGGTGGGAATTTAGGGGGCTGGGGGGTGGGGGGGCACCTATAGGTGGGAATTTAGGGGGCTGGGTGTGTGGGGGGGGCAGTTATGGGGTGGGGGGGCACCTATAGGTGGGAATTTAGGGGTCTGGGGGGCGGGGGGGGCAGTTATGGGGCAGGGGGGGCACCTATAGGTGGGAATTTGGGGTCCAGGGGAGCTTGTGTGGCATCTGTGGGGCAGGAGCAGGGGTTATGGGGCAGGAGCAGGTGCTGTGGGGCAGGGGGGGGGCTCTGTGGGGTGCTGACCCCCCCCCCCCCCCAAATGGCAGAAGCGGGGGGCTCCCCGGGGTCCCCCGCGGCGCTGGAGGAGGACGAGGCCGAGCGGGAGCTGCAGCAGCAGCTGGAACGGGGGCGGCGCCTGCGGCAGCTGCAGCTCCTGCGACAGACGCCCCCCGACAAGGTGGGGACCCCCCCGGGACACCCCAAAACTCCAGGGACCCCCCCCCCCTGCAGCGCCCCCAAACCCAAGGGACCCCCCTGGAGCACCCCCAAACCCCAGGGACTCCCCCCCTGCAGCACCCCAAAACCTGTGGGGACCACCTCCAAACCCCAGGGACCCCCCTGCGGCACCCCAAAACGCAAGGGACCCCCCCCTAAACCCGAGGGACTCCCCCCTAAACCCTAGGTACCCCCCTGCAGCACCCTAAACCCCAGGGACCCCCCCCAAACCCCAGGGACCCCCTTGCAGCACCCCAAACCCAAGGGACCTCCCCTAAACCCCAGGGACCCCCCTGCAGTGCCCCCAAACCCCAAGGACCCTCTCCTGCAGCACCCCCAAACCTGTGGGGACCCCCCCCCAACCCCAGGGACCCCCCCCCCGACCCCAGGGACCTCCCTGCAGCACCCTAAAACCCCAGGGACCCCCCCCAAACCCCAGGGACGCCCCTGCAGCACCCCCAAACCTGTGGGGACCCCCCCAAACCCCAGGGACCCCCCTGCAGCACCCCAAAACCTGTGGGGACCAGACCCCAGGGACCCCCGTGCAGCACCCCCAAAACCCCAAAGACTCCCCCACCCAAGTCTCAGGGACCCCCCCTCAAACCCCAGGGGCCCCCCCAAACCTGAGGGACCAACCTATGGTGCCCCAAAACCTTAGGGACACCCCAAACACCCCAAAACCTTGGGATTCCCCCCCCCCCGAAGTCATAGGACCCCCCCTCAGCACCCAAAAACCTTAGAGAGCCCCCAAAAATCTTAGGACCCCCCCCAGCACCCCAAAACCTGTGAGATGGGGGGGGGGTTGTGTTGAGGGGGCTTTTGGGGGGTGGAGGTGGTTTTAGGGCGTCTTTTTGGGGGGCTCTTTGGTGCTGGGGGGGCTTCTGAGAGGGTCTGGAGTCTTTTGGGGGGGTCTCTGGTTCTTGGGGGTGGTTTGGGGGGGTCCTTGGTGTTGGGGGGGGCTTTTCAGAGGGTTTGGGGTCTTTTTGGGGGGGTCTTCGGTTCTTGGAGGGGTTTTGGGGGTGATTTGGGGGGGTCCTTGGTGCTGGGGGGGCTTTTGGGGGGGTGGTAGTGGTTTTGGGGGGTCTTTTTGGGGGGGTCTTTGGTTCTTGGGGGGGTTCTGGGGATGACTTGGGGGGATCTTTTGGGGCTGGGGGGGCTTTTGGGGGGGTGGAAGTGGTTTTGGGGGGCTTTTTGGGGGGGTCCTTGGTGTTGGGGGGGCTTTTCAGAGGGTTTCAGGTCTTTTTTGGGGGGGGTCTCTGGTTCTTGGGGGTGATTTGGGGGGGGTCTTCGGTTCTTGGAGGGGTTTTGGGGGTGATTTGGGGGGGTCCTTGGTGCTGGGAGGGGTTTTGGGGGAGGGTGGAGGAATTTTGGGGGGGTCTTGTGGGGTGGTTTTTGAGAGGGTCTGGGGTCTTTTTGGGGGGGTCTCTGGTTCTTGGGGGTGATTTGGGGGGGGCTTTGGTGTTGGGGGGCTGATTTGGGGGGGTCTTTTGGGGAGGGGGCTGTTTATTTGAGGGGTTTTGGGAGGGTCTGGGGTCTGTTTTGGGGGGGGGGGTTGGTGCTGAGGGGCTTTTTATGATTTGGAAGTGGGGTTTAGGGGGGGTCACCCCAACTTGTCCCCCCCCCCAGGTGCTGGAGCGAGTTCGGGGTGCGGGGGGGGCGCCGGGGCCGGACCCCCGGGCGGGCGCCATCGTCTTCAACGCCACCTCGGAATTCTGCCGGACGCTGGGGGAGATCCCGACCTACGGGCTGGCCGGGAACCGCGAGGAGCAGGAGGAGCTGCTGGTGGGGGGGGGGGCACGAAAATGGGGGGGCTGGGGGGGAAATGGGGGGTCTC
This sequence comes from Phaenicophaeus curvirostris, assembly GCF_032191515.1. NCBI lineage: Eukaryota > Metazoa > Chordata > Aves > Cuculiformes > Cuculidae > Phaenicophaeus > Phaenicophaeus curvirostris. The sequence goes on along the minus strand of NW_027206982.1, from coordinate 41,727 downwards.
GAGGGGGGAAAAGGGGGTCCTGAGCTCCGGAGTCGATGGGAATTGGGATGAGATTGGGGGTTGGGGGGGGATATAGGGGGGCTGAGGGGTAAATTGAGGGGCTGCGGGGAGGAATAAAGGGTTTAGGGGTGAAATTGGGGGGCTGGGGGGGGAAATAAAGGGTTTAGGGGGGAAGTGGGGGGGTTTGGGGGTGAACTGGGGGGGCAAATGGGGTCCTGAGCTCCGGAGTTGATGGGAATTGGGAGGAGGTTGGGGGCTGGGGGGGGAATAAAGGGTTTGGGGGGGAAATTGGGGGGCTGGGGGGGGGAAATAAAGGGTTTAGGGGTGAAATGGGGGGGCTGGGGGGGAAATGGGGGCGTCTGGGGGGGAAATGGGGGGTCTCGAGGGGGGAAAAGGGGGTTCTGAGCTCCGGAGTCGATGGGAATCAGGAGGAGATTGGGGGCTGGGGGGGGAAATGGGGGGCTGGGGGGTGGAAATAAAGGGTTTAGGGGTGAAATTGGGGGGCTGGGGGGGAAATAAAGGGTTTAGGGGTGAAGTGGGGGGGCTGGGGGGAGAAATAAAGGGTTTAGGGGTGAAATGGGGGGGCTGGGGGGGAAATGGGGGGTCCTGAGCTCCGGAGTCGATGGGAATCGGGATGAGATTGGGGTTTGGGGGGAGAAATAGGGGGGCTGGGGGATAAATTGGGGGCCTGGGGGAGGAAATAAAGGGTTTAGGGATGAAATGGGGGGGGGGGAGGGAAATGGGGGGGCTGGGGGGGGGGAAATAAGGGGTTTGGGGGGGAAAATGGGGTCCTGAGCTATGGAATCAATGGGAATCGGGAGGAGATTGGGGGCTGGGCGGGGAAACTGGGGGGGCTAGGGGAGGAAATAAAGGGTTTAGGGGTGAAATGGGGGGGCTGGGGGGGAAATGGGGGGTCTCGAGGGGGGAAAAGGGGGTCCTGAGCTCCGGAGTCGATGGGAATTGGGAGGAGATTGGGGGCTGGGGGTGAAAATTGGGGGGCTGGGGGGGGAAATAAAGGGTTTAGGGGTGAAATTGGGGGGCTGGGGGGGAAAATAAAGGGTTTGGGGGGACGTGGGGGGGTTTGGGGGTGAACTGGAGGGGAAAATGGGGTCCTGAGCTCCGGAGTTGATGGGAATTGGGAGGAGGTTGGGGTTTGGGGGGGAAATAGGGGGTCTGGGGGGGGAAATAAAGGGTTTGGGGGGGAAATAAGGGGTTTGGGGGTGAAAATGGGGGGGCTGGGGGGGAAAAGGGGGCGTCTGGGGGGGAAATGGGGGGTCTCGAGGGGGGAAAAGGGGGTTCTGAGCTCCGGGGTCGATGGGAATCGGGAGGAGATTGGGGGCTGGGGGGGGGAATAAAGGGTTTAGGGGTGAAATGGGGGGGGGTGGGAGGGAAATGGGGGGGCTGTGGGGGGGAAATAAGGGGTTTGGGGGGGAAAATGGGGTCCTGAGCTATGGAATCAATGGGAATCGGGAGGAGATTGGGGTTTGGGGGGGAAATGGGGGTGCTGGGGGGGGTGGATTAGGGGGAATGGGGGTGACATGGGGGGTTTGGGGGAGAAAAGGGGGGAGTTGGGGTTGAAAAGTGGGGGGTCTGGGGGGAAACGGGGGGTTTAGGAGTAAAACAGGGGGGGTTGGGGCCAAAAGAGAGGGGTTATGGGTGAAAAGGGGGGGTTTGGGGGGGGGAAAGGGGGGTTTTAGGGGTGAAATGGGGGGGTTTGGGTGGGGCAAAGAGTGATGAGGGGCCGGGGGGGGCAAAGTGGGGGTCACTTTGGGGGTTTTTAAGGCATCAATGTGGGGGGCAGGGGGTGTTTTTGGGGTTCGGGGCGGGGGGCTGGTGTCACCGTGCCCCCCCTTGCCCCCCAACTCTAGGCCCTGGAGCGTGCGGGGCGCCCCTCGCCCCCCGGCCCCCCCGACCCCGAGGGCGACGAGAACGTGGGCTGGAGCAGCGTCAACCTGGCCGAGGAGCGGCAGCACCCCGAGGTGGGACCCCAAAAACAGGGACCCCCTGCTCTAAAAACCAGGGACACCCCCTGCACCCCAAAAATGGGGACCCCCTGCTCTAAAAACCAGGGACAACCCCCTGCACCCCAAAAACGGAGACCCCCTGCTCTAAAAACCAGGGACACCCCCCTCACCCCAAAAACGGGGACCCCCTGCTCTAAAAACCAGGGACACCCCCCCCACCCCAAAAATGGGGACCCTCTGCTCTAAAAACCAGGGACACCCCCCTCACCCCAAAAACGGGGACCCCCTGCTCTAAAAACCAGGGACACCCCCCCCGCCCCAAAAACGGGGACCCTCTGCACCCCAAAAACGGGGACCCCCTGCTCTAAAAACCAGGGACACCCCCCCCGCCCCAAAAACGGGGACCCTCTGCACCCCAAAAACGGGGACCCCCTGCTCTAAAACCCAGGGACACCCCTCCCACCCCAAAAACGGGGACCCCCTGCTCTAAAAACCAGGGACACCCCCACCCCCCAAAAACGGGGATCCCCTGCTCTAAACACCAGGGACACCCCCTGCACCCCAAAAACGGGGACCCCCCCACCCCAAAAACGGGGACCCCCTGCTCTAAAAACTGGGGACACCACCCCAAAAATGGGGACCCCCTGCTCTAAAAACCAGGGACCCCCCCAAACTGGTGACCCCCCCACCCAAAAATGGGGACCCCCCCTCAAATTGGGGATCCTCCTGAAACTGGGGACCCCCCTTCTCCAAACTGGGGACACCCCCAAAACTGGGAGCCTTCCCAAAATGGAGACCCCACCCCAAAACTGGGGACCCCCCCGAAACTGGGGACCCCCCCCCACCCCAAAACCAGAGGACCCCAAACTAGAGAGCCCCCAAACTGGGCACCCCAAAACTCAGGGGGACCCTGAACCAGCCCCCCCGAACTGGGAACTCTCAAACTGGGGGAGCCCCCAAACTGGGCACCCCAAAACTCGGGGGGACCCCAAACCGGGAGCCCCAAAACTCGGGGGGACCCTGAACCAGCCCCCCCAAACTGGGAACTCTCAAACTGGGGAAGGCCCCAAATTGGGGCACCCCAAAACTGGGGGAGACCCTGAACCAGCACCCCCAAAATTGGGAACTCTCAAACTGGGGGAGCCCCCAAACTGGGCACCCCAAAACTCGGGGGGACCCCAAACCAGGAGCCCCAAAACTTAGGGAGACCCTGAACCAGCCCCCCCAAACTGGGAACTCTCAAACTGGGGGGGACCCCAAATTGGGAGCCCCAAAACTGAGCACCCCAAAACTACAGGAGACCCCAAACTGAGAATTCGCAAGCTAGGGAGCCCCCAAACCAGGGGGACCCCAAAACTGGGGGAGACCCTGAACCAGCCCCCCCAAACTGGGAGCTCTCAAACTGGGGGAGCCCCCAAACTGGGAGCCCCAAAACTGAGCACCCCAAAACTACAGGAGACCCCGAACTGAGAATTTACCAGCTAGGGGGACCCCAAAACTGGGGGGTGCCTCCTCTGAACCCCCATTTTCTGTCCCCCCCCAGTTCTCGGCCTCCTCCACCACCATCCTTGACGAGGAGCCGATCGTTAACCGGGGGCTGGCGGCCGCGCTGCTGCTCTGCCAGAACAAAGGTGGGGGGGGCCCTATAGGGGGGGTCTGGGGGCCCTATAGGAGGTTTGGGGTCCCTATGGGGCAATTTGGGGTTCCTACGGGGCGATTTGGGGTTCCTATGTGGAGGTTTGGGGTCCATATGGGGTGATTTTGGGTCCCTATAGGGTATTTGGGGTCCCTATGGGGGGATTTGGGGTTCTTATGGAGAGATTTAGGGTCCCTTCGGGGGATTTGGGGTGCCTATAGAGAGATTTGGGGTCCCTATAGGGGATCTGGGGTCCCTATGGGGGGATCTGGGGTCCCTAAGGGGGGATTTGGGGTCCCTATGTGGAGGTTTGGGGTCCCTATGGGGTGATTTTGGGTCCGTATAGGGGGTCTGGGGTCCTTACGGGGCAATGTGGGGTCCCTAAGGGGGGATTTGGGGTCCCTATAGGGGGTCTAGGGTCCCTATGGGGCAATGTGGGGTCCCTAAGGGGGGATTTGGGGTCCCTATAGGGGCTCTGGGGTCCCTATGGGGGGATTTGATGTCCCTATGTGGAGGTTTGGGGACCCTATGGGGTGATTTTGGGTCCCTATAGGGGGTCTGGGGTCCCTATGGGGGGATTTGAGGTCCCTCTGGGGGATTTGGGGTGCCTATAGAGGGATTTGGGGTCCCTGTGAGGAGATTTGGGGTCCCTATGGGGGTGTTTATGGTCCCTACGGGGGAATTTGGGGTCTTTATGGGGGTCTGGAGTCTCTGTAGGGATGTTTCGGGTCCCTATGGAGTGATTTGGGGTCCCTATGGGGGAATTTGGGGTCCCTATAGGGGGATTTGAGGTCTTAATGGGAGCTTTATGGTCCCTGTAGGGGGGTCTGGAGACCCCATGGGGGTCTGGGGTGCCTATGGGAGGATTTGGGGTCACTATAGGAGGTCTGGGGTTCCTGGGGGGACGTTATGGTCCCTATGGGGGAATTTGGGGTCCTGTGGGGGAATTTGGGGTCACTATGGGGGGTCTGGGGTCCCTATGGGGAGGCTTGGGGTGCCTAGGGGGTCCCTATGGATGATTTAGGGTCCCTATGGGGAGGTTTGGGGACCCTAGAGGGGGATTTGGGGATGTTTGGGGCTCTTATGGGGGGATCTGGGGTGTCTGTGGGTCGTTATAAGGTACCTATAGGGTGCTATAGGGTATCTATGGGTTATTACGCGTTGCTATAGGGTGTCTATGGGGCACTATGGAGTGCTATAGGATGTCTGTGGGGCCCTATAGAGTATCTACTTCTTGTTGTGGGTCACTGTAGGTTATCTATGGGTCACTGTGGGGTGCGTATGGGTGCTATGGGTCACTATAGGGTACGTATGGGTCACTATGAGTGTTTGTGGGTTGCTATAGGGTATCTATGGGTTGCTATAGGTTATCTATGAGTCACTAGGAGCGCCTGTAGGTTGTTATAGGGTATCTGTGGGTCACTGTAGGGTATGTATGGGTTACTATGAGTGTCTGTGGGTTGCTATAGGGTATCTGTGGGTCACTATAGGTTATCTGTGGGTTACTATGAGTGTCTGTGGGTTGCTATAGGGTATCTGTGGGTCACTATAGGTTATCTGTGGGTCACTATGAGTGTCTGTGGCTTGCTATAGGGTATCTGTGGGTCACTATAGGTTATCTGTGGGTCACTGTGAGGGTCTGTGGGTTGCTATAGGGTATCTGTGGGTCACTATAGGTTATCTGTGGGTCACTGTGAGTGTCTGTGGCTTGCTATAGGGTATCTGTGGGTCACTATAGGTTATCTGTGGGTCACTGTGAGTGTCTGTGGCTTGCTATAGGGTATCTGTGGGTCGCTATAGGTTATCTAGGGGTCACTATAGGGTATGTATGGGTCACTAGGAGTGTCTGTGGGTTGCTATAGGGTATCTGTGGGTCACTGTGGGGTGTGTATGGGTGCTATGGGTCACTATGGTGTACGTATGGGTCGCTATGAGTGTCTGTGGGTTGCTATAGGGTATCTATGGGTCGCTATAGGTTATTTATGCGTCACTAGGAGTGTCTGTGGGTTGCTATAGGGTATCTGTGGGTCACTATAGGTTATCTGTGGGTCACTATGAGTGTCTGTGGGTTGCTATAGGGTATCTATGGGTTGCTATAGGTTATCTATGGGTCACTGTGAGCGTCTGTGGGTTGCTATAGGGTATCTGTGGGTCACTATAGGTTATCTGTGGGTCACTGTAGGGTACCTATGGGTCACTATGGGTTATGTATAGGTTGCTGTGGATCACTGTAGGGTATCTATGGGTCACTCTAGGTTATCTGTAGGTCGCTGTGGGTCGCTGTAGGGTATCTATGGGTCCCTATAGGGTCCCTATGGGGTGGCCGTGGGTCACTCTAGGGCTGGCTGTCCCCCCCCAGGGCTGCTGGAGACGACGGTGCAGAAGGTGGCGCGGGTGAAGGCCCCCAACAAGTCGCTGCCCTCGGCCGTTTACTGCATCGAGGACAAGATGTGGGTCACCTCCCGGCCCCCGGGGCCCCACGTCCCCATAGCCACGTCCCTGATGTCCCTGTGTCCCCATATCCACGTCCCTGATGTCCCCACGTCCCCATATCCACGTCCCTGATGTCCCCACGTCCCTATCTCCACGTCCCTGATGTCCCCACGTCCCTATCTCCACGTCCCTGATGTCCCAATGTCCCCATCTCCACATCCCTGATGTCCCCGTGTCCCCATCTCCACATCCCTGATGTCCCTGTGTCCCCATATCCACGTCCCTGATGACCCCACGTCCCCATATCCACGTCCCTGATGTCCCCACGTCCCCATCTCCACATCCCTGATGTCCCTGTGTCCCCATCTCCACGTCCCTGATGTCCCTGTGTCCCCATATCCACATCCCTGATGTCCCAATGTCCCCATCTCCACATCCCTGATGTCCCCACGTCCCCATCTCCACGTCCCTGATGTCCCTGTGTCCCCATCTCCACGTCCCTGATGTCCCCATGTCCCCGTATCCACGTCCCTGATGTCCCTGTGTCCCCGTATCCACGTCCCTGGTGTCCCTGTGTCCCCATCTCCACATCCCTGATGTCCCCACGTCCCCATCTCCACGTCCCTGATGTCCCCACGCCCCCATCTCCACGTCCCTGATGTCCCCACGTCCCCATATCCACATCCCTGATGTCCCAATGTCCCCATAGCCACGTCCCTGATGTCCCAATGTCCCCATATCCATGTCTTTGATGTCCCCATGTCCCCATAGCCACGTCCCTGATGTCCCCACGTCCCCATCTTCACGTCCCTGATATCCCAATGTCTCCATCTCCAAGTCCCTGATGTCCCCACGTCCCTGATGTCCCCGTGTCCCCGTCCCCACGTCCCTGATGTCCCCGATGTCCCCGTGTCCCCGCTCTCAGGGCCATCGATGACAAGTACTCGCGGCGCGAGGAGTATCGCGGCTTCACGCAGGATTTCAAGGAGAAGGAGGGTTACCGGCCCGACGTCAAGATCGAGTACGTCGACGAGACCGGCCGCAAGCTCACGCCCAAGGAGGTGGGGACGCTGGGGACAGGCCAGGGGGTGTCCCCAACCCCCCGCAGTGTCCCCTCACGCCCCCCCGTGTCCCCTCCCCATGTCCCCAGGCCTTCCGGCAGCTCTCGCACCGCTTCCACGGGAAGGGCTCGGGGAAGATGAAGACGGAGCGGAGGATGAAGAAGTTGGATGAGGAGGCGGTGAGGAGCAGTTTTGGGGGTCCTGGGGGCTTTTCGGGGTCCCCCCCGGTCCCATTTTGGGGTTTCAGCCTGGTTTTTAGGTCCCTCAGCCCAGTTCTGCGGGTCCTGGGGGCTTTTTGGGGTCCCCACCAGTCCTATTTTGGGGTTTCAGCCTGGGTTTTGGATCCCTCAGCCCAGTTCTGGGGCTCCTGGGAGCCTTTTGGGGTCCCCCTCATCACCTCTGTGCACCTTAGATCCCATTTTGGGGGTCCTGGGGGCTTTTCGGGGTCCCCTCCAGTCCTATTTTGGGGTTTCAGCCTGGGTTTGGGTCCCTCAGCTCAGCGTTGCGGGTCCTGGGGGCTTTTTGGGGTCCCCCTGATCACCTCTGTGCACCTTAGATCCCGTTTTGGGGGTCCTGGGGGCTTTTTGGGGTCTTCCTCATCATCACTGTGCACCTTAGATCCTGTTTTGGGGGTCCTGGGGGCTTTTCGGGGTCCCCCCCGGTCCCATTTTGGGGTTTCAGCTTGGTTTTTAGGTCACTCAGCCCAGTTTTGGGGGTCCTGGGGGCTTTTTGGGGTCCCCACCAGTCCTATTTTGGGGTTTCAGCCTGGGTTTGGGTCCCTCAGCTCAGTGTTGGGGGTCCTGGGGGCTTTTTGGGGTCCCCCCCGGTCCCATTTTGGGGTTTCAGCCTGGGTTTTGGGTCCCTCAGCCCAGTTCTGGGGCTCCTGGGAGCCTTTTGGGGTCCCCCTCATCACCTCTGTGCACCTTAGATCCCATTTTGGGGGTCCTGGGGGCTTTTCGGGGTCCCCTCCAGTCCTATTTTGGGGTTTCAGCCTGGGTTTGGGTCCCTCAGCTCAGCGTTGGGGGTCCTGGGGGCTTTTTGGGGTCCCCACCAGTCCCATTTTGGGGTTTCAGCCTGGGTTTTAGGTCCCTCAGCCCAGTTTTGGGGATGCTGGGGGCTTTTCGGGGTCCCCCCTGTTCCCATTTTGGGGTTCCAGGCCAGTTTTGGGGTCCCTCAGCACAGTTTTCGGGGTCCTGGGGGCTTTTTGGGGTCCCCTCTCATCATCACTGTGCCCTTTGAATCCAGTTTTGGGGGTCCTGGGGGCTTTTTGGGGTCCCCCAGCCCAGTTTTGGGGCTCTTGGGAGGTTTTTGGGGTTCCCCCAGTCCCATTTTGGGATTCCAGGCCAGTTTTGGGGTCCCCTAGCCCAGTTTTGGGGGTTGTGGGGGCTTTTTGGGGTCACCCCCAGTCCCATTTTGGAGTTCCAGCCCAATTTGGGGTCCCTCAACCCAGTTCTGGGGGTCCTGGGTGCTTTTTGGGGTCCCCCCGGTTCCATTTTGGGGTTCCAGCCCCGTTTTGGGGTCCCCCAGCTGAGTTCTGGGGCTCCGAGGAGCCTTTTGGGGTCCCTTCTGGTCCCATTTGGGGTTCCAGCCCCGTTTTGGGGTTCCTCAGCCCCATTCTGGGGTCCCCAAAGCCTTCTGTGAGGTCTCTCTGATTTCTGGGGGGGCTTTTCTGACCCCCTTCCATATTTTGGGGTCCCCCCCATATTTTGGGGTCCCTCATCTCATTTTGGGGTCCCCCCAGCCCCGTTTTGGGGTCCCCAAAGCCTTTTATGGCTCCTCCTGTATCTCTCCAACTCAATTTTATTTTGGGGTCCCCCAGCCTGGTTTTTGGGGTCCCCCTCGTTCCACTGGGGGGGTTCCCCGCAATTTTGGGGTCCCCTCTCCTCAAATTTGGGGTCCCCACCCCGCGGGGGGGGCCCTGAACCCCAATTTTACCCTCAGTTTTGGGGTCCCCCCCCCGTTGTTCATCCCCAGCTCCCTCCGCAGGGTTTGGGGGGGGGGGGGTTGGGGTCTCTCTGGTTTCTGGGGGGGCTGCTCTGACCCTCCCCCCTATATTTTGGGGTCCCCCCGATATTTTTGGGGTCCCCCCTATATTTCGGGGTCCCCCCCGCAGCTGCTGAAGCGCATGAGCTCGTCGGACACGCCGCTGGGGACGGTCGCCCTGCTCACCGAGAAGCAGAAGGCGCAGAAGACGCCGTACATCGTCCTGAGCGGCAGCGGGAAGAGCATGAACGCGTGAGGGCACTGGGGGCACTGGGGGGACTGGGGGGCACTGGGAGGGACTGGGGGGCACTGGGAGGGGAGTGGGGGGCACTGGGGGGAACTGGGAGGAACTGGGGGGCACTGGGAGGGACTGGGAGGGGAGTGGGGGGCACGGGGAGGGACTGGGAGGGACTGGGAGGGGACTAAGGAGAGCTGGGAGCAAGTTGAAGGGGAGCAGGGGGGACTGGGAGGGGAGTAGGGGGCACTGGGAAGGACTGGGAGGGGACTGGGGGGCACTGGGAGGCACTGGGAGGGGCTAGGGGGAGCTGGGAGGGACTGGGAGGGGAGTGGGAGGGACTGGGAGGGGAGTGGGAGGGACTGGGAGGGGAGTGGGAGGGACTGGGAGAGGAGTTGGGGATACTGGGATGGACTGGGAGGGGAGAGGGGGGCACTGGGAGGGACTGGGAGGAGAGTGGGGGGAGCTGGGAGTGAGTTGAAGGGGAGCGGGGGGCACTGGGAGGGGGAATGGGGGAACTGAGAGGGGAGTGGGGGGTGCTGGGAGTGACTGGGAGGAGAGTGGGGGGCACTGGGAGGAACTGGGAAGGGAATGGGGGGCACTGGGAGTGATTGGGAGGGGAGTGGGAGGCACTGGGGGGGACTGGGAGGGGAGTGGGAAGAAGTGGGAGTGGAATGGCGAGTGCTGGGAGGGGAGTGGGAGGAACTGGGAGGCACTGGGAGGGGGTTGGGGGGGATTGGGAGGCGCTGAGGGGCACTGGGAGGAGAGGGGGGGGAACTGGGAGGGGAGTGGGGGGGAGTGGGAGGGGAGTGGGGGGAACTGGGAGCGAGTTGAAGGGGACTGGGGGGCACTGGGAGGGACTGGGAAGGGAGTGAGGGGCACTGGGAGGGGAGTGGGGGGCACTGGGAGCAGAGTGGGGGGCACTGGGAGGGGATTGAGGGGAACTGGGAAGGGAATGGGGGTGACTGGGAGGCACCGAGTGGCACTGGGAGGGAACTGGGAGCACTGGGAGGGGAGTGAGGGGAACTGGGGGGGGAGACTGGGAGGGAACTGGGAGAACAGGGAGGGAACTGGGAGGGAACTGGGTGAACTGGGAAGCACCGGGAAGGGAACGGGGGGAACTGGGAAGAGAGGAGGAGGGACTGGGAGGGGAGCGGGTGGCACTGGGAGCACTGGGATGAACGGGGATGAACGGGGAGCACTGGTTTCCCGCAGGAACACGATCACCAAGTGAGGGCGCGGCGCGGGCCCCAATAAAAAGGCCTTTGGGGACGAGGAGCCGTGTCCTGGCGTGTCACACACGTGTGGGGCCACCACCCCCCCCCCCCCAGCGCCCTCGTCACGCGTGTCCCCGCGCGTCACGCGTGGTCGGTGCCACCAAAGCCCTTTATTGGGGGGCGGGGGGGGCCCCCGTGGCCCCCGAGTCCTCGTCACGCGTGTCCCCTGAGGCCTCGGCCCCCGAGTCCTCGTCACGCATGTCGTCGTCATCGTCGTCAGGCGTGTCCTCGTCGTCCCCCTCGTCACACGTGTCCTCGTCGTCCCCCTCGTCACAAGGGGCCCCCCCGGCCCGGTTGGTGTTGACGAAGAGCTCCTCGTCCCCCGCGGGGGGGCGGCTGGGGGGACACGGGGGACACACGTGTCAGGGTGGGGACACGGGGTGACACGCGTGTTGGGGGGACACAAGGGACATGCCCGTCAGGGTGGGGACACAAGGTGACGTGTGTCAGGGTGAGGGCATGGGGGACATGCGTGTTGAGGGGACACAGGGGCACGTGTGTCGGTGGGGACGTGTGTCACGGTGGGGACACGGGGGGACACATGTCAGGGTGGGGACACCAGGTGACACGTCTCAGGGTGGGGACACGAGGGGACACACATGTCAGGGGACATGGGGGGACACGTGTTGAGGGGACACAGGGGACACGTGCTGGGGGGACATGGGGGACACACATGTCAGGGTGGGGACATGGACACACGTGTCAGGGTGGGGACACAGAGGGACACGTGTTGAGGGGACACGGGGGACACACGTGTCAGAGTGGGGACATGGGGGACATGAGGGACATGCCTGCCAGAGTGGGGACACAGGGTGACACACCTGTCGGGGGGACATGGGGGGACACGTGTGTCAGGGTGGGGACACAGTGACACGCATGTCATGGGGACACGGGTGACACGGGGTCAGGGTGGGGACACGGGGGACACGTGTCATGGGGACAGGGTGACACACATGTCAGGGGACACACGTGTCAGACATGGGGTGACACAAGTCAGGGAACGTGTCAGGGTGGGGACATGGGGGGTGACAAGCGTGTCAGGAGGCACATGGGGTGACACGCATGTCAAGGTGGGGACACTGGGTGACACATGTCAGGGTGGGGACACGGGGTGACACACGTTTAGGGGACACGGGGGACACGTGTGTCAGTGGGGACACGAGTGACATACATGTTGGGGGGACATGGGGTGACACATGTCGGGGGGACACGGGGACATGCGTGTCAGGGTGGGGACACGGGGGAACGTGTGTGTTGGGGACACGGGGTGACAGGCATGTCAGGGGGACACGTGGCATGGGGGACACAGGGTGATGTGTTGGGGACACGGGGTGACACACGTGTCAGGTTGGGGACAGGGGGCGACACGCGTGTCACGGGGTCTCACGGGGTCATGTCGGGACACAGGGTGGGGACACAGTGACACGTGTGTTGGGGGGTCACAAAGGACATGGGGGACACGGAGTGACACGTGTGTCATGGGGGACACAGGGTGGGGACACGGGGTGACACGCGTGATGTCGGGTGGGTCAGAAGGGGACGTGAGGTGACACGAGTGTCATGGGGCCACAGAGTGGGGACATGGGGTGACACGTGTGTCACGGGGGCAGGTGGGGGACGGGGGGACACGGAGTGACACGTGTGTCGGGGTCACAAGGGGACACGTGGGGACACAGAGTGACACAAGTCGCAGGGTCACGTGGGGACACGGGGTGACGCGTGTCATGGAGTCACAAGGGGACATGAGGTGACACGGGGGTCGTGGGGACACAGTGACGTGTGTTGGGGTGACACACATGGCTTGGGGGGGGGTCACAAGGGGACACGGGGTGACACATGTTGTGGGGTCACGTGGGGACACAAGGTGGGGACACAGGGTGACACGCATGTCGTGGGGGGGTCAGGAGGGGACACGAGGTGACGTGTAAGTCAGGGTGGGGACACAAGGTGACACGTGTCATGGGGTCACACGGGGACAGGGTGACCCACAGTGACACGGGGTGTTGGGGGGACACAGGGTGGGCCTCGGGGTGACACGGGGGGGGAACATGAGGTGACATGCGTGTCAGAGTCACGTGGGGACACGGGGTAACACGCGTCGTGGGGTCACGTGGGGACACAGGATGACATGGGGGTCACGTGGGGACACGAGTGTCATGGGGAGACACGAGTGTCATGGGGTCACGTGGGGACATGGGGGACACGTGTGTCACGGGGGGACAGGGTGACACAAGTGTCACGGGGTCACGTGGGGACACGAGTGTCATGGGGTCACATTGGGACACGGTGACACATGTGTCACAGGGACACAAGGGGACACGAGTGTCATGGGGACACGGGGTGACACGAGTGTCACGGGGACACGGGGTGACACGTGTGTCATGGGGCCACGTGGGGACACAAGTGTCATGGGGTCACATGGGGACATGGGGGGACACGTGTCATGGGGTCACGTGGGGACGTGGGGACACGAGTGTCATGGGGTCACATGGGGACACGGTGACACGTGTCACAGGGGACACGAGTGTCATGGGGTCACGTGGGGACACGAGTGTCACGGGGTCACGTGGGGACGTGGGGACACGAGTGTCACAGGGGTCACGTGGGGACACGGGGTGACACATGTCGTGGGGTCACGTGGGGACACAGGATGACATGGGGGTCACGTGGGGACACGAGTGTCATGGGGTCACGTGGGGACACGAGTGTCATGGGGAGACACGAGTGTCATGGGGTCACGTGGGGACATGGGGGACACGTGTGTCATGGGGGGACAGGGTGACACGAGTGTCACGGGGTCACGTGGGGACACGAGTGTCATGGGATCACATTGGGACACAGTGACACACGTGTCACAGGGACACGGGGACACGAGTGTCATGGGGTCACGGGGTGACACGTGTGTCATGGGGTCACGTGGGGACATGGGGGACACGTGTCATGGGGTCACGTGGGGACGTGGGGACACGAGTGTCATGGGGTCACATGGGGACACGGTGACACGTGTCACAGGGGACACGAGTGTCATGGGGTCACGTGGGGACACGAGTGTCACGGGGTCACGTGGGGACGTGGGGACACGAGTGTCACAGGGGTCACGTGGGGACACAGGGTGACACGTGTGTCATGGGGTCACGTGGGGACACGGGGTGACACATGTCATGGGGTCCCCCTCCCTTCTCCCCCCCCTTTTACCCCCCTGGTTTCTCTTCTCTCGTTAACACCCCTTCTAATTACCCCCCCAACACCCCCATCCTTAATTAGCACCCCTTTAATTACCCCCCCATAATTATTGCCTCCCCAAGCCCAACTCCCATAATTACCCCCCAAAATACCCCTCCACCCATTGTTACCCCCCCTTTTCCATTTCTCCCCCCCCTCCTAATTACCCCTTTTCATTATACGCCCCTTTAATTACCCCCACTCATTATAATCCCACTAATTACCCCCTTTAATTACCCCCCTCACCTCTCCGGGCTCCTCGGCCGCTCGGGGAGGGCGAAGGCTTCGGGCCTGGGGGGGGGGGGAAAGGGGGGGGGGGGGGGTCACAGGGTTTGGGGGGGACGGGGGGGCGGCTTTTACCCCCTGGGGGGGTAGATTTGCCCCTGGGGGGGTAATTTGCCCCATGGAGGGGTCAAGTTGCCCCCTGGGGGGGTAGATTTGCCCCTGGGGGGGGCAGTTCCATACCAGACACTGTGGATTTGGGGGGGGGACAGTGGATTTTAGACCCTCCTGGGGCTTTTGGGGAGGAGAATTGCCCCCTGGGTGGTGAAATTTACCCCCGTGGGGAGTTGTTTTGCCCCTGGGGGGGTAGATTTGCCCCTTTGGGGGGTAGATTTGCCCCTCGGGGGGGTGTTTTGCCCCATGGGGGGGTCAATTCTCCAGCAGAGACTGTGGATTTGGGGGGGGGGGACAGTGGATTTTGGACCCTCCTGGGGCTTTTGGGGAGCAGAATTGCCCCCTGGGTGGTGACATTTGCCCCCGGGGGGGGTAGATTTGCCCCTGGGGGGGTAGATTTGCCCCCGGGGGGGGTAGATTCAGTACCAGAGGCCGCGGCGCCGCAGGCAGCGGATGTGGGGGGGCAGCAGGACGAGGCTGATCTCGGCTTTGACCTTGTCGCCCTCGGCGATCGGATCCACCAGCACGAAGTCACCTGCGGGGGACACGGGGGGGGTGACAAAGTGGCTCTGGGGGGTCACACGGGGACAAGGGGGGGACAGGGGGGTGACAAAGTGGCTCTGGGGGGTGACACGGGGACAAGGGGGGGACAGGGGGTGACAAAGTGGCTCTGGGGGGTCACACAGGGACAATGGGGGGACGGGGGGGGTGACAAAGTGGCTCTGGGGGGTCACATGGGGACAAGGGGGGACAGGGGGGTGACAAAGTGGCTCTGGGGGGTGACACGGGAACAATGGGGGGACAGGGGGGTGACAAAGTGGCTCTGGGGGGTCACACGGGGACAAGGGGGGGACAGGGGGGTGACAAAGTGGCTCTGGGGGGTGACACGGGGACAAGGGGGGGACGGGGGGTGACAAAGTGGCTCTGGGGGGTCACACGGGAACAATGGGGGGACGGGGGGTGACAAAGTGGCTCTGGGGGGTCACACGGGGACAAGGGGGTGACAGGGGGGTGACAAGGGCATATAAGGCTCACAACGGGGGGACAAAGTGGCTCTGAGAGGGAACAGGGTGACAATGGAGCAATGGGGGGCGGCACGAGGGTGACAATAGGGTGACCAGAGGATAGGAGGGTGACAAGGGGGTGACAAAGTGGCTTGGGGGCATCACACGGTGACAACGGGGTGACAAGGGGGTGACAGCGGCATAGGAAGGTGACAAGGGGGTGACAAAGTGGCTCTGAGAGGGGACAATAAGGTGGCAGGGGGTGACAAAGTGGCTCTGAGAGGGTGACAGGGTGACAATGGGGGATGGGGGGTGACAGGAGGGTGACAATAGGGTGACAAAGAGATAAAAAGGTGACAAGGGGGTGACAAAGTGGCTCTGAGAGGAGACAGAAAGGTGACAATAAGGTGAGAAAAAGATAGAAAGGTGACAACAAGGGGACAGCGAGGTGACAAAGAGCCTGTGGGGGTGGCAGTGAGTGACACGGCGGGTAGGAGGGCGACAAGGGGGTGACAAAGCCGCTCTGGGGGGTCACACGGTGACAACGGGGGGATGGGGGTGAGAGAAAGGTGACACAAGGGTGACAAAGTGGTTGTTGGGGGTGACATGGGGACAACGGGGTGACAAATTGGCTGAGGGGGGACAGGGGGGTGACAACAGGGTGACAGCGGGGTAGGAGGGTGACAAAGTGGCTCGGGGGGGTCACATGGTGACAACGGGGTGACAGGAAGGTGACAAAGAGATAGAAGAGTGACAAGAGGGATGACAAAGTGGCTTCTGGGGGGTAACAGGGTGGCAGGAGGGTGACAATAAGGTGACAAAGAGATAAGAAAGTGACAACAAGGGAACAGCGAGGTGACAAGAAGCCTGTGGGGGTGACAGTGAGATGACAAGAGGGTAAGAGAGGGACAAGGGGGTGACAAAGTGATTTTGAGGGGGACAGAGTGGCCATAAGGTGGCAGGGGGTGACAACAGGGTGACAACGGGGCTGGGGGGGGGGGGCAGGGTGACAACGGAGCGATGGGGGGTGACACGAGGGTGACAGGAGACGCCAGAGCGATTCGGGGGGGGGCAGGGTGGCAGCGGGGGGTGACAACAGGGAGAGAAGGAGGTGACAGGGGGCCCTGTGGGGTGACCAGGGGGGGTGACAGGGGGGTGTCACCTCTCTTGATCCAGACGTGGCGCCGGAAGCGGGGGGGCATGCTGGCCAGGAACCGCCCCCCCTCGGCCGTCTCCACCGCGTGCAGGTTGTTCCCCGGCGTCCCCAGCACCTTTGGGGACACGGCAGGGGACGTCAGGGCCACACACCCCCCCCCCCCGAGTGTCCCCTTGGTCCCCTCCCCCACCCCCGGGCTCCTCTCAAGGCCGTGACCCCCCCCACACCTTCCCCCAGTGGCTTTGTCTCTGTGTCCCCTTTTTTCTCTCTGTCCCCTCAGCGTCCCCAAGTGTCCCCGTGCCCCCTCGGTGACCCCCTGTCCCCTCACTGTGTCCCCCCCCACCTCCCTCTAGCCCCTCCCCCCGCCTGTGTCCCCTACGTCCCCAGAGCCCCCTCAGGGCCCTCCACGGTCCCCCCCCCCCTCCACCCCCAGGTGTCCCCCTGTCCCCTTCCCCCTCCCCCCCAGTGTCCCCCTGTCCCCTTCCCCTCCCCCCCAGTGTCCCCCATGTCCCCTTCCCCCTCCCCCCCAGTGTCCCCCATGTCCCCCTGTCCCCCCATGTCCCCTTCCCCCTCCCCCCCAGTGTCCCCCCTGTCCCCTTCCCCCTCCCACCCAGAGTCCCCCTGTCCCCCCATGTCCCCTTCCCCCTCCCCCCCAGTGTCCCCCATGTCCCCCAGTGTCCCCCCTGTCCCCTTCCCCCTCCCACCCAGTGTCCCCCCCATGTCCCCTTCCCCCTCCCTCCAGTGTCCCCCTGTCCCCCCCTGTCCCCTTCCCCCTCCCCCCAGTGTCCCCCCTGTCCCCTTCCCCCTCCCACCCAGTGTCCCCCTGTCCCCCCATGTCCCCTTCCCCCTCCCCCCAGTGTCCCCATGTCCCCCTGTCCCCCATGTCCCCATCCCCACCATGTCCCCCTGTCCCCTCATGTCCCCCCATGTCCCCATCCCCCCCCCATGCCCCCATCCCCCCCCCATGCCCTCATTCCCCCCCATGTCCCCATTCCCCCCCCCATGTCCCCCTGTCCCCCCCCCCACCCTCACGACGCTCTGTCCGGGCCCGGGGGTCACGTGCTCCTCCAGCAGCTCCCGCACCACGTGCTTCCGCTTGGTGGCGCGCGACATCTTGGGGGGGGGGGGAAGGGGGGGGAGTAGAATAAATGATGGGGGGGGGGTTACTCCTCCCACCGCCCCCCCCACCCAAAAATAAAGCGGCTCCAGAGCCGCCCCCCCCCCCCCTCACTTCCCCCCCAGCCCCGCTCACCCCGCGCCGCCGCTTCCGGGTGGGCAGGAAGGGGCGGGGCTTAGGCTGGGGAGGCCACGCCCCCTTGGTTTTTTCCGCCCAAAACGGAAGCCACGCCCCCTTGTTGATCCCGACCAATGGGAATCCACGCTGCTTTCCCGCCCACGCGGAGGCCACGCCCCCTCCTTTCCCGCCCAATGAGAGGCCACGCCCCCTAGTTCCCGCCCACACTGAGGCCACGCCCCTTAAAGGGGTGGGGGGCACCTAAGGGGGATATGGGGGGGTAGGGGGGTATCTAAACGGGTGGGGTGGGGGCACCTAGGGGTGATTAGGGGGCTCGGGGGGGGCTCTGAGGGGGGGTTGGGGGCACCTAGGGGTGATTGGGGGGGTTGGGGGGCATCTAAAGGGGTTGGGGGGCACCTAAGGGTGATTGGGGGGGTTGGGGGGCATCTAAAGGGGTTGGGGGGCACCTAAGGGTGATTGGGGGGGTTGGGGGGCATCTAAAGGGGTTGGGGGGGCACCTGAGGGTGATTGGGGGGGGTTGGGGGGGCATATAAAGGGGTTGGGGGGGCACCTAAGGGTGATTGGGGGGGTTGGGGGGCACCTAAAGGGGTTGGGGGGGCACCTAAGGGTGATTGGGGGTTCGGGGGGCATCTAAAGGGGTTGGGGGGGCACCTAAAGGCGATTGGGGGGGGTTGGGGGCATCTAAAGGGGTTGGGGGGGCACCTAAGGGTGATTGGGGGGGTTGGGGGGCACCTAAAGGGTTGGGGGGGCACCTAAGGGCGATTGGGGGGGTTGGGGTCACCTAAAGGGGTTGGGGGGGCACCTAAGGGCGATTGGGGGGTTGGGGTCACCTAAAGGGGTTGGGGGGCACCTAAAGGCGATTGGGGGGGTTGGGGGGCATCTAAAGGGGTTGGGGGGGCACCTAAGGGTGATTGGGGTGGTTGGGGGGGCACCTAAAGGGGTTGGGGGGGCACCTAAGGGTGATTGGGGGGTTCGGGGGGCATCTAAAGGGGTTGGGGGGGCACCTAAGGGCGATTGGGGGGGTTGGGGGTCATCTAAAGGGGTTGGGGGGCACCTAAGGGTGATTGGGGGGGTTGGGGGGGCATCTAAAGGGGTTGGGGGGGCACCTGAGGGTGATTGGGGGGGTTGGGGGGGCATCTAAAGGGGTTGGGGGGGCACCTAAGGGTGATTGGGGGGGTTGGGGGGGCATCTAAAGGAGTTGGGGGGCACCTAAGGGCGATTGGAGGGATTGGGGGGCGCACCTAAAGAGGTTGGGTGGCATCTAAAGGGGTTGGGGGGGCACCTAAGGGTGATTGGGGGGGTTGGGGGGCATCTAAAGGGATTGGGGGGGCACCTAAGGGTGATTGGGGGGGTTGGGGGGCATCTAAACGGGTTGGGGGGGCACCTGAGGGTGATGGGGGGGTTGGGGGGCATCTAAAGGGGTATTTGGGGGCACCTAGGGGGGGTTTTGGGGGCGCAGGAGGGGTTGGGGGGCATCTAAAGGGGGTGTGGGGGCAACTAAGGGGGCTGGGGGCAGTTAAGGGTAATTTGGGGGCGTCTAAGGGGGTTTGTGGGGCAGGAGGGGGTGGGGGGGGCACCTCAGAGGGGTCGGTGTGGGCGGGGCTTGGCTCTTTTTGATTGGCAGGCGGAGGGGGCGGGGCTCCGCGGGGCAGCGCGGGCTCTGATTGGTCTCTAGGGGCGAGGGGGCGGGGCTCTGTGAGGCAGCGCGGTCTCTGATTGGTCGGTAGGCCAAAAGGGGGCGTGGCTTGAGAGGCAGCGGGATCTGTGATTGGTCGATGCGGGGAAGGGGGCGGGGCTTAGGCTGCAGCGCGGTGTGTGATTGGTCGATAATGGGAAGGGGGCGGGGCTTAGGCTGCAGCGCGCTCTGTGATTGGTCGGTAGGGGGAAGGGGGCGGGGCCCGGCGGCGGCGGCGGGGCGGCGGGAAGATGGCGGCGGAGCGGGCTGAGGCAGCGGGGCCGGGGCCGGGGGGGGCCGAGCTGCCCCCCTACGCGGGCTGGGGGCCGGCCGAGCTGCAGGCCACGCTCAGCGGCATCGGGGCCCCCGTGCAGGGTGAGGGGGGGGACCTGAAATGGGGGGGGGGGGGGGGGGGCTCCTAAAATGGGGGGAGGGGCTCCTCAAATCGGGGGGGGGCTCCTAAAGGGGCTGAGGGGCAGCTAAGGGGGGTGAGGGGGGCGCCTAAGGGGGGATTGGGGGGGCAGGAGGGGTGAGGGGGCATCTAAAGGGGGGATTGGGGGGGGCAGGAGGGGGGGGGGCTCCTAAAGGGGGTGGGGGGGCAGGAGGGGTCGGGGGCGGCTATAGGGGTGGGGGGGGCTCCTAAAATGGCGGGGGGGGCTCTTAAAGGGGCTGAGGGGCAGCTAAGGGGGGTGGGGGCGCACCTAGGGGGGGATTGGGGGGGGCAGTAGGGGTGAGGGGGTGTCTAAGGGTAATTGGGGGGGGGCAGGAGGGGGTGGGGGGCTCCTAAAGGGGGTGGGGGGGCACCTAAGGGGGGATTGGGGGGGCAGGAGGGGTCGGGGGGCAGCTATAGGGAGGACTATCTGGGGGTCCCTGACCCTGTGTCCCCCCCACCCCAGGAACCCGGGAAGAGTTAGTGGAGCGGCTGCAGGCCTACACGCTGCAGGTAACACCCCCCCAAAAAAAAATCCACCTGGGGAGGGGCCTCCAAATTGTTTTAGGCTTTTATTTATATATAATGCGCTATATATATATATAAGGCTTTTATTTTGGGGACCCCAAAATCCACTGGGGGGGGGTAAAATCGACTCTGAGAGGCCCCAAAATTCATTGGGGAGGGGTCAACACTCACTTTATGGGGGGGGGACAAAATCCAGCTCTGGGGGCTTCTAAAATGCCCCCCTACGCACACTGGGGGTCCCCAAAATCCATTGGGGGGGGCAAAATTCATCCGGGGGGGGGCTCTGGGTTTCCTATTTCCTTGGTTTTGGGGGGGGTTTGCTTGTTTTTTGGGGGTCTCTCTTTCATTTTGGAGGGATCTTTCTGTTTTTTTGTGGGGTCTCCTTGTTTTTTGAGGGGTCTCTTTGTATTTTTGGGGGGGTTTCCTTGTTCTTGGGGGTGTTTCTCACCGTGTGTGTCCCCCCCCTAGACTGGGATCGTGCTGAGCCGCCCTGTGCTGCGCCCCGAGGAGGGGGACAAGGCGGGGGGCTCTACCTGCACAGGTGGGGGAGGGGAAAAGGGGGGGGTCATGGGATAATGGGGGGTCGCTGGGTGCTCTGGGGGGGTCGCTGGGTACTTTGGGGGGGATCAGTGGGTGCTTTGGGGGGTCAGTGGGTGCTCTGGGGGGGTCCCTGGGTGCTTTGGGGAGGTTCGTGAGTGCTTTGGGGGGGGGTCACTAGTTGCTTTGGGGGGGTCACTGGGTGCTTTGAGGGGTCGGTGGGTGCTCTCGGGGGGTCACTGGATGATTGGGGGGGGGTCACTGGGTGCTTTGGGGGGGTCAGTGGGTGTTTGGGGGGGTCGGTGGGTGCTTTGGGGGGGGTCACTGGTTGCTTTGGGGGGGTCACTGGATGTTTTAGGGGGGTCACCGAGTGTTTTGGGGGGTTACAACGTCTCTTCCCCCCCCTTCCAACCCCAGGTTCCAGGGTTACCCCTCCAGCACCCCTTGGTGCCCCCCCCTCCGCCGCCCCCCCCGGGGCTGGGCCTGAGTTTCGGCTTGGGGGTGCCCCCCCCGCCCCCCCCGCCGCCCCCCCGGGGCTGAGAGGAGAGGGGGGGGCAGCGGCCCCCCTGTCCGAGGAGGAGCGGCTGACGCTGGCCCAGCAGCAGGCGGCCCTCCTGCTGCAGGAGGAGAGAGTCCAGGTTGGGGGGGGGGGCACCTATGGGGGCGGGGGGGGCCCCTGGGGGGGCACCTATGGGGGGGGGGACCCCATTCAGGGGAGTATCATGGGGCTTTAAGGGGTGTCTATGGGGCTGGGGGGGGGGAATAAGGGGTTAAGGGGGTGCTGGGGGGCCACCCAGGGGTGCTGGGGGGGCACCTATGGGGGGGGGCACCTTGTGAGGGGGGGTATTATCGGGCTTTAAGGGGTTTCTATGGGGCTGGGAGGGAGAATAAAGGGTTAAGGGGGTTCTTGGGGGCACCCATGGGTGCTGGGGGGGTGCAGGATTATTTGGGGGGGGTGCTCAGCACCCATGGGTGCCTCTTGTGTCCCCCCCCCTCCCCCTCAGGGTCAGCACCCGTTTGGGGACAAAGCGAAGGAGCAGGAGCTGCTGGAGCAGCAGAAACGGGTGAGTTGGGGGGGGGGCACCCATGGGTGGATGGGGGGGGCACCCATGGGTGCTGGGAGGGCTCTCGAGGGGGTTCAGGAGCACCCACGGGTGTCCCCCCCCACCCAGAGCACCCGTGGGTGCTCTGGGTGGGGGGGGGGACACCCGTGGGTGCTCAGAAAGGGGGTGGGGGGGCACCTTTGGGTGCTGGGGGGGGCACCCATGGGTGCTGGGGTGGGGTGTGACACCCCTGGGTGCTCGTGTCCCCCCCCAGGCCGCGGTTCTCCTGGAGCAGGAGCGGCAGCAGGAGCTGGCGGCCAAGCTGGGGGCCCCCCCCGGGGCCGCGCGGCCCCCCCGAGGCAGCACCCATGGGTGCTAGAGGGCCCCCCCTGGCCCCCCCGCGAGGTGAGTGACCCCCGCACATTGGTTCCCACGCATTTTAGGTCCCCCCTTTGCATCCCTTCTATATTATTCCCCCCGCTTTGAGTTCCCCCCCTTTGCGTCCGACCCCCTTCGCGTCCCCCCCCCCCTTCGCGTCCCCCCCCCTTCGCGTCCCCCCCCCTTCGCGTCCCCCCCCCCCTTCGCGTCCCCCCCCCTTCGCGTCCCCCCCCTTCGCGTCCCCCCCCCCTTCGCGTCCCCCCCCCCTTCGCGTCCCCCCCCCCCTTCGCGTCCCCCCCCCCCTTCGCGTCCCCCCCCCCCTTCGCGTCCCCCCCCCCTTTGCGTCCCCCTCATTTTGAGTTCCCTCTCCCCTTGAGTTCTCCTCACATTGAGTTCCCCCCCGAACTTCGCACCCCTCCTCTTGCATCCCCCCCCCTTTACTCTCCCCCCACTGTGTCCGCCCCCTTTTTCTGCCCCCCCCTCACTCCTTTCCCCCCGGCAGGTTCCACCCCCCTGGGTTCCCCCCTGCCCCTGGGCGCCCCGACTCGGCCCCGGGGGCCCCCCCCGCCCCCCGGCGAGGAGACCAGAGAGGTGAGGGGGGGGATTTTTGGGGGGGGGGGGGGGCTGGCTGCTTGGGGGGGTCATTTTGGGGGGTGGGGAGGGTCCTGAGCGCTTGGGGGGGGCATTATAGGGGTGGAGAGAGTCCCAGATCTTTTTTTTCTGGGGTGGGGGGAAAATCTCTGGTTTTTGGGGGTCCCAGTTCCCTAATTTGGGGGGGGGTCTCTGGTTTTGGGGATCCCAGCTCTCTAGTTTGGGGGGTCCCTGGGTTGGGGGTGTCCCAGTTCCATAGTTTGGGGGGTTCCTGGCTTGGGGGGGGTCCCAGTTTCCTAATTTGGGGGGGGCCCTGGTTTTGGGGGGTCCCAATTCCCTAATTTGGGGGGTCCCTGGTTTTGGGGGGTCCCATTTCCCTAATATGGGGCTGGGGGTGGTCCTAGTTGTCTAATTTGGGGGGGGTTGCTGGTTTTGGGGGGTGTCAGTTCCCTAATTTGGGGGGGTCTCTAGTTTTGGAGGATCCTAGTCCCCTAATTTGGGGGGGTCCCTGGTTTTGGGGGGTCCCAGTTCCTTAATTTGGGGGGTCCCAGTTCCCTAATTTGGGGTGGGAGGGGTCCCACTTCCCTAATTTGGGGGGGTCCCTGGGTTTGGGGGGTCCTAGTTTCCTAATTTGGGGGCGTCCCTGGTTTTGGGGGGTCCCAGTTCCCTAGTTTGGGGGGATCCCGGTTCCCTAATTTGGGGGGGTCCCTAGTTTTGGGGCATCCCATTTCCCTAATTTGGGGGGGACCCTGGTTTTGGGGTATCCCAGTTCCCTAATTTGGGGGGTCCTTGTTTTGGGGGATTCCAGTTCCCTATTTTGGGGGGGTCCCTGGTTTTGGGAGGTCCCACTTTCCTAATTTAGGGGGGTCGCTGCTTTTGGGGGGGTCCCACTTGTCTAATTTGGGGGGGTCTCTGGTTTTGGGGGGTGTCAGTTCCCTAATTTGGGGGGTCCCATTTCCCTAATTTGGGGGGGTCCTTGGTTTTGGGGGGGGTCCCTGGTTTTGGGAGGTCCCAGTTCCCTAATTTGGGGGAGTCCCTGGTTTTGGGGGGTCCCAGTTCCCTAATTTGGGGTTGGGGGGGTTCCACTTCCCTAATTTGGGGGGGGGGTCCCTATTTTTGGGGCATCCCAGTTCCCTAATTTGGGGGGGACCCTGGTTTTGGTGGGTCCCAATTCCCTAATTTGGGGGGGTCCCTGGTTTTGGGAGGTCCCACTTTCCTAATTTGGGGGGGTTGCTGGTTTTGGAGGGTCCCAGTTCCCTAATTTGGGGGGGTTGCTGGTTTTGGGAGGTCCCATTTCCCTAATTTGGGGGGGTCCCTGGTTTTGGGAGGTCCCACTTTCCTAATTTGGGGGGGTTGCTGGTTTTGGAGGGTCCCAGTTCCCTAATTTGGCGGGGGTCTCTGGTTTTGGGGGGTCCTAGTTTCCTAATTTGGGGGGGTCCCTGGTTTTGGGGGGTCCCAGTTCCCTAATTTGGGGGGGTTGCTGGTTTTGGAGGGTCCCAGTTCCCTAATTTGGGGGGGGTCTCTGGTTTTGGGGGGTCCTGGTTCCCTAATTTGGGGGGGTCCCTGGTTTTGGGGGGTGTCAGTTCCCTAATTTGGGGGGTCCCAGCTTCCTAATTTGGGGGTGTCCCTGGTTTTGGGGGGGTCCCACTTCCCTAATTCGGGGTTGGGGGGGGGGGGTCCCCATTCCTTTCGGGGGTGTCCCCTGGTTTTGGGGTGTCCCTTTTCCCCCCTAACCCCCCCGTGTCCCCCCCCCCGCAGCCCGAGGACCCCTCGGGGGGCCCCAAGATCCCGCAGGCGCTGGAGAAGATCCTGCAGCTCAAGGAGAGTCGCCAGGAGGAGCTCGTCACCGCGCCCGCGGCCTCGGGTGACACTTCTTGGGGGGGGGGGGGGGGGACACAGCCTGGGGGGACATTTCGGGGGGGGTCACCCCCGTCAGCCCCCCCTGACCCCGTCCCCCTGTCCCCGTCCCTGTCCCTGCAGCCGAGGAGGAGATGGAGACGGAGCCGCGGGGGTCGGCGTCCGAGGCCGAGGAGGACGTGGGGCTCTCCAAGAAGGAGGTTGGGGACCTTCGGGTCACCCTAGTGTCACCCTAGTGCCACTGTCGTGTTTTCTCTGTCCTCCTGGTGTCACTTTTTATCGTTTTGGTGTCCCCACTGTCCCCCTGCTGTCACCTCTTATCACCCTGGTGTCCCCCTTGTGCCCTTGCTGTCATCTCTTATCATCCTGGTGTCACCTCTTATCACTCTGGTGTCCCCCCTGTCCCCCTGGTGTCACCTCTTATCCCCCTGGTGTCCCCTCTTATCCCCCTGGTGTCCCCAATGTCCCTTGTGAGTCCTTGGTGTCCCCTCCATGTCCTCTCTGGTGTCCCTAATGTCCCTTGTGAGTCCTTGGTGTCCCCTCCATGTCCCCTCTGGTGTCTCCAATGTCCCTTTTGAGTCCTCGGTGTCCACTCCATGTCCCCCCGGTGTCCCCAATGTCCCTTGTGAGTCCTCGGTGTCCTCTCCACGTCCCCCCTGGTGTCCTTGATGTCCCTTTTGAGTCCTCGGTGTCCTCTCCATGTCCCCCACGTCCCCCTGGTGTCCCCGATGTCCCCATTGTCACCGTGTCCCCTCTGTCCCCCCACCCCCCTCAGCGCAACCGCAAGCGCCGCAACCGCAAGAAGAAGAAGCGAAGCCGGGTGACGCGGGGACAATCGGGGACCCCGAGGGGACAGGAGGGGACGGGCCCCCCCGCCGACCCTCCCGAGGACCTCGAGGTGGAGGTCGAATACGTCACCGAGGAGCCCGAGATCTACGACCCCAACTTCGTCTTCTTCAAGAGGATCTTCGAGGCCTTCAAGGTGTCCGGGGGACGCTTGGTGGCCTTGGTGGCCCCAGGGGTGACAATTTCTGAGCTTCAGAGCAGCCTTGGGGGGCCTAAAGTTGAGAAATTGGGGTTTGGTGGCATCTCCATGGGGTTGGTAGCATGTCCCGGGGCTTGGTGGCATCTCCAGGGGGTTGGTGGCATCGTGGGTGGCTTCAACCATGGGGCTGGGTGGCCCTTGGTGGCCTTGGTGGCCTCCGCGGGTGACAATTTCTGAGCTTTAGAGCAGCCCTGGGGACCTTAAAGCTGAGAAATTGGGGTCTGGTGGCATCTTCAGGGGGTTGGTGGCATCATGATTGGTGGCATTTATGGGGCTGGGTGGTTCTTGGTGGCCTTGGTGGCCCCGTGGGTGACAATTTCTGAGCTTTAGAGCAGCCTTGGGGACCTTAAAGCTGAGAAATTGGGGTCTGGTGACATCTCCCAGGGGTTGGTGGCATCTCCAGGGGGTTGGTGGCATCATGATTGGTGGCATTTATGGGGCTGGGTAGTTCTTGGTGGCCTTGGTGGCCCCGTGGGTGACAATTTCTGAGGTTTAGAGCAGCTTTGGGGGGCTTAAAGCTGAGAAATTGGGGTCTGGTGGCATCTCCAGGGGGTTGGTGGCATCGTGGGTGGCTTCAACCATGGGGCTGGGTGGCACTTGGTGGCCTCGGTGGCCTCCACGGGTGACAATTTCAGAGCTTTAGAGCAGCCTTGGGGACCTTAAAGCTGAGAAATTGGGGTCTGGTGGCATCTTCAGGGGGTTGGTGGCATCATGGGTGGCTTCAACCATGGGGCTGGGTGGCCCTTGGTGGCTCTTGGTGGCCTTGGTGGCCCCGTGGGTGACAATTTCTGAGCTTTAGAGCAGCCTTGGGGGCCCTAAAGCTGAGAATTTGGGGTCTGGTGGCATCTCCAGGGGGTTGGTGGCATCTCCAGGGGTGCCGGGGAGGGGGGGAGGTGACGGTCTCCTCGCTGTCCCCGTGTCCCCAGCTGACGGACGAGGTGAAGAAGGACAAGGAGAAGGAGCCGGACAAGGCGGAGCGGCCCGAGAGCAGCGTCCCCCGCAGGAAGGGCCTCGATGACGCCCGCAAGAGCGACGAGGACAGCTCCGAGGACGAGCAGGTGGCTCTTGGTGGCCCTGGAGGGGCTCGTGGTGGCCCTGGGGTGGGGACAGGTGGCTCTTGGTGGCCCTGGGGGGACTCTTGGTGGCCCTGGGGTGGGGACTGGGTGACAAGAGTGGCTTTAGGTGGCCCTGAGGTGGCTCTTGGTGGTCCTAGAGAGGCTCTTGGTGGCCCTGGGGTGGGGACAGGATGACCAGAGTGGCTTTAGGTGGCCCTGAGGTGGCTCTTGGTGGCCCTAGAGGGGTTCTTGGTGGTCCTGGAATGGGGACAAGTGGCTATTGGTGGCCCTGGAGTAGGAACAGGGTGGCAAGAGTGGCTTTAGGTGGCCCTAGAGGAGCTCTTGGTGGCGCCGGGGTGGGGACAAGTGGCTCTTGGTGGCCCTGGAGTAGGGACAGGGTGACAAGAGTGGCTTTAGGTGGCCCTAGAGGGACTCCTGGTGGCCCTAGAGGGGCTCTTGGTGGCCCTGGGGTTGGGACAGGTGGCTCTTGGTGGCCCTAGAAGGGCTCTTGGTGGCCTTGGAGTGGGGACAGTGTGACAAGAGTGGCTTTAGGTGACCCTGAGGTGGCTTTAGGTGGCCCTAGAGGGGCTCTTGGTGGCCCTGGGGTTGGGACAGGTGGCTCTTGGTGGCCCTGGAGTAGGCACAGGGTGACAAGAGTGGCTTTAGGTGACCCTGGAGTGGCTCTTGGTGGCCCTAGAGGGGCTCTTGGTGGCCCTGGGGTTGGGACAGGTGGCTCTTGGTGGCGCTGGAGTGGGGACAGGGTGACAAGAGTGGCTTTAGGTGGCCCTAGAGGGGCTCTTGGTGGCCTTGGGGTTGGGACTAGTGGCTCTTGGTGGCCCTGGAGTGGGGACAGGGTGACCAGAGTGGCTTTAGGTGGCCCTAGAGGGACTCTTGGTGGCCCTGGGACAGGGATAGGTGGCTCTTGGTGGCCCTGGTGGGACTCTTGGCGGCCCTGGAGGGGCTCTTATTGGTCCTGGAGTGGGGACAGGGTGACAAGAGTGACTTTAGGGTGGGTCTTGGTGGCCCTAGATGGGCTCTTGGTGGCCCTGGGGTGGGGCCAGGGTGACAAGATTGGCTTTTGGTGGCCCTGGAGTGGCTCTTGGTGGCCCTAGAGGGGCTCTTGGTGGCCCTGGAGTGGGGCCAGGGTGACAAGATTGGCTTTTGGTGGCCCTAGAGGGGCTTTTGGTGGCCCTAGAGGGACTCTTGGTGTCCCTGGGGTGGGGACAGGTGGCTCTTGGTGGCCCTGGGGTGGCTCTTGGTGGCCCTGGGGTGGGGCCAGGGTGCTGGAGGTGGCCCTAGAGGGGCTCTTGGTGGCCCTGGGGTGGCTGTTGGTGGCCGTGGTGGCGAGTGTCCCTTTGTCCCCAGGAGAAGAAGCCCGAGGCGCCCAAGCTCTCCAAGAAGAAGCTGCGACGCATGAACCGCTTCACGGTGGCCGAGCTCAAGCAGGTGACAGCGGGGACAACCCTGGGGACACCGCAAGGTTCTTCTGGTCACCCAGCGGGGGGCCCTGGGGGCATCTCAGGGACGTTGGTGGCACCTCAAGGTGCTCCACGTTCTCCTTGTCACCTCTCTGGGCTCCCTGGGGGCATCTCAGGGACGTTGGTGGCACCTCAAGGTGCTCCATGTTCTCCTTGTCCCCTCTCTGGGGACACTGGAGGCATCTCAGAGGCTTTGGTGACACCTCGAGGTGCTCTATGTCCTTCTTGTCACCTCTCTGGGCTCCCTGGTGGCATCTCAGAGGCTTTGGTGACACCTCAAGGTGCTCCAGGTCCCTCTTGTCACCTCTCTGGGCTCCCTGGAGGCATCTCAGAGGCTTTGGTGGCACCTCAAGGTGCTCCGTGTCCCTCTTGTCACCTCTCTGGGGTTGTTGGTGGCATCTCAGGGACATTGGTGACACCTCAAGGTGCTCCATGTTCTTCTTGTCACCTCTCTGGGGTCCCAGTGGCATCTCAGAGAATTTAATGACCACTCAAGCTGCTTTATGTCCCTCTTTTCATCCAATTGGGGTTCCTGGGGGCATCTCAGAGGCTTTGGTGACACCTCAAGATGCTCCATGTCCCTCTTGTCACCTTCCTGGCCTCCCTGGTGCCATCTCAGAGGCCTTGGTGACACCTCGAGGTGCTCCACGTCCCTCTTGTCCCCTCTCTGGGCTCCCTGGAGGCATCTCAGAGGCCTTGTTGACACCTTGAGGTGCTCCACGTTCTCCTTGTCACCTCTCTGGGGTTGTTGGTGGCATCTCAGAGGCTTTGGTGACACTTGGAGGTGCTCCATGTCCCTCTTGTCCCCTCTCTGGGCTCCCTGGAGGCATCTCAGAGGCTTTGGTGACACCTCAAGGTGCTCCACGTCTCTCTTGTCCCCTCTCTGGGCTCCCTGGAGGCATCTCAGAGGCTTTGGTGGCCCCTGGAGGGGCTCCTCCTCACCGTGTCCCCTCCCCTGCAGCTGGTGGCCCGCCCGGACGTGGTGGAGATGCACGACGTGACGGCCCAGGACCCGAAGCTGCTGGTCCACCTCAAGGCCACCAGGAACTCGGTGCCGGTGCCCCGGCACTGGTGCTTCAAGCGCAAGTATCTCCAGGGCAAACGCGGCATCGAGAAGCCGCCCTTCGAGCTCCCCGACTTCATCAAGAGGACCGGCATCCAGGAGATGCGCGAGGCCCTCCAGGAGAAGGTGGGACGCCCGCCGCGGGCGCTGGGGACACCGCGGTTGGATCTCGAGGGCTTTGGGACCATTCGAGGTCACCGTCTGGGGCTTTGGGGCCACCAGGGTTGGATCTTGAGGGCTTTGGGGACACCAGGATTGGATCTTGAGGGCTTTGGGACCATTCAAGGTCACCGTCTGGGGCTTTGGGGCCACCAGGGTTGGATCTTGAGGGCTTTGGGGCCACCAGAGTTGGACCTTGAGGGCTTTGGGGCCACCAGGATTGGATCTTGAGGGCTTTGGGGCCACCAGAGTTGGACCTTGAGGGCTTTGGGGTCACCAGGATTGGATCTTGAGAGCTCTGGGGTCTCCAGAGTTGGACCTTGAGGACTTTGGGACCCTTCAAGGTCACCATCTGGGGCTTTGGGGCCACCAGGGTTGGATCTCGAGGGCTTTGGGGCCACCAGAGTTGGACCCTGAGGGCTTTGGGGCCACCAGGATTGGACCTTGAGGACTTTGGGACCCTTCAAGGTCACCATCTGGGGCTTTGGGGCCACCAGGGTTGGATCTCGAGGGCTTCGGGGCCCCCGGAGTTGGTCCCTGAGGTCCCCGTCCCCTCCGTGTCTCCCCCAGGAGGAGCAGAAGACCATGAAGTCCAAGATGCGCGAGAAGGTTCGTCCCAAGATGGGGAAGATCGACATCGACTACCAGAAGCTCCACGACGCCTTCTTCAAGTGGCAGACCAAGCCCAAGCTCACCATCCACGGGGACCTCTACTACGAGGTGGCACCTCGGGGGGGTCCCCGTGTCCCTCAGGGACCTTCTCACCTTCTTCTGTCCCTCAGGGGGGTCCCCGTGTCCCTCAGGGGGGTCCCTGTGTCCCTCAGGGATGTTCTCACCTTCTTCTGTCCCTCAGGGGGGTCCCCGTGTCCCTCAGGGGGGTCCCCGTGTCCCTCAGGGATCTTCTCACCTTCTTCTGTCCCTCAGGGCTGTCCCCGTGTCCCTCAGGAGGGTCCCTGTGTCCCTCAGAGGGGGTCCCCGTGTCCCTCAGGGACGTTCTCACCTTCTTCTGTCCCTCAGGGGTGTCCCCGTGTCCCTCAGGGTTGTCCCCATGTCCCTCAGGGGGGTCCTCGTGTCCCTCAGGGACGTTCTCACCTTCTTCTGTCCCTCGGGGCTGTCCCCATGTCCCTCGGGGGGTCCCCATGTCCCTCAGGGTTGTCCCCATGTCCCTCGGGGGGTCCCCGTGTCCCCCGGGGCCGCTGTCACCCCGTTGTCCCCCCCAGGGGAAGGAGTTTGAGACGCGGCTCAAGGAGAAGAAGCCGGGGGACTTGTCGGACGAGCTGCGCATCGCGCTGGGGATGCCCGTGGGGCCGGTGAGGGCCGGGGGGGGCACCCAGGGGTGCTGGGGGGGGTTAGGGGACACCCAGGGGTGCTGGGGGGGTCCTGGGGGCCATTGGGGGACACCCAGGGGTGCTGGCGGGGGGGTTAAGTGACACCCATGGGTGCTGGGGGGTGGTCCTAGGGGAGTCCGGGGGGGTTAGGTGACACCCATGGGTGCTGGGGGGGGCCCTGGGGGCCATTAGGTGACACCCATGGGTGCTGGGGGGGCGTTTTGGGGGGTCCTGGTGGGGGTTAAGTGACACCCATGGGTGCTGGGGGGGGCAATTTTGGGGTCTGGATGGGTGCTGGGGGGGGTTAGGTGACACCCATGGGTGCTGGAGTCGTCTTTGAGGGGTGCTGGGGGGGGTTAGATGACACCCATGGGTGCTGAGGGGGGGTTAGGTGACACCCATGGGTGCTGGGGGGGGCCCTGGGGGCCATTAGGTGACACCCATGGGTGCTGGGGGGGCCCTGGGGGCCATTAGGTGACACCCATGGGTGCTGGGGTCATCTTTGAGGGGTGCTGGGGGGCGGTTAGGTGACACCCATGGGTGCTGGAGGGGTCCTGGTGGGGGTTAAATGACACCCATGGGTGCTGGGGGGGCAATTTTGGGGTCTCTATGGGTGCTGGGGGGCGGTTAGGTGACACCCATGGGTGCTGGGGGGGTCCTGGTGGGGGTTAGGTGACACCCATGGGTGCTGGGGGGGGTTAGGTGACACCCATGGGTGCTGGGAGGGGTCTTGGGGGGGGTTAAGTGACGCCCATGGGTGCTGGGGGGGGTTAATTTAGGGGTCTGTATGGGTGCTGGGGGGGGTTAGGTGACACCCATGGGTGCTGGGGGGGTCCTGGGGGCCATTAGGTGACACCCATGGGTGCTGGGGGGGGTTAGGTGACACCCATGGGTGCTGGGGGGGTCCTGGGGGCCATTAGGTGACACCCATGGGTGCTGTGGTGGTTTTGGGGGTGCCTGGGGGGGCATTAGGTGACACCCATGGGTGCTGGGGTCATCTTTGAGGGGTGCTGGGGGGCGGTTAGGTGACACCCATGGGTGCTGGAGGGGTCCTGGTGGGGGTTAAATGACACCCATGGGTGCTGGGGGGGGCAATTTTGGGGTCTCTATGGGTGCTGGGGGGGGTTAGGTGACACCCATGGGTGCTGGGAGGGGTCCTGGGGGGGAGTTAAGTGACACCCATGGGTGCTGGGGGGGGTCTTGGGTGGGGTTAAGTGGCACCCATGGGTGCTGGGGGGTTAATTTAGGGGTCTCTATGGGTGCGGGGGGGGTTAGGTGACACCCATGGGTGCTGGGAGGGGTCTTGGGGGGGGTTAAGTGACCCCCCTGGGTGCTGGGGGGGGGGTTAAGTGACACCCATGGGTGCTGGGGGGGCCTCTAGGTGACACCCATGGGTGCTGGGGGGGGGGGTTAAGTGACCCCCCTGGGTGCTGGGGGGGGGGGTGGTTGGTGACACCCATGGGTGCTGGGGTGGGGGGGGGCACCCTTGGGTGCTGACCCCCCCCCCCTCTTTTCTTTCCCCCCCCCCCCGAGAACGCGCACAAGGTGCCCCCCCCCTGGCTGATCGCCATGCAGCGCTACGGGCCCCCCCCCCTCCTACCCCAACCTCAAGATCCCGGGGCTCAACTCCCCCATCCCCGAGGTGGGGGGGGGGGCATTTGGGGGGGGTATTTGGGGTGGGGGGGGTCGTTTAGGGGGTGTATTTGGGGTGGGAGGGGGCGTTGAGGGGGGTATTTGGGGTGGGAGGGGGTCGTTTAG
The DNA here is from genome assembly GCF_032191515.1 of Phaenicophaeus curvirostris. Classification (NCBI taxonomy): domain Eukaryota; kingdom Metazoa; phylum Chordata; class Aves; order Cuculiformes; family Cuculidae; genus Phaenicophaeus; species Phaenicophaeus curvirostris. The sequence goes on along the minus strand of NW_027206982.1, from coordinate 9,180 downwards.
GGGGGTATTGGGGGGCATTTAGGGGGGTATTTGGGGTGAGGGGGGTCGTTTAGGGGGTATTTGGGGTGAGGGGGGGTCGTTGAGGGGGCTTTTTGGGGTGAGGGGGCGGTTGAGGGGGGTATTTGGGGCGAGGGGGGGTCGTTTAGGGGGGTATTTGGGGTGGGAGGGGTCGTTGAGGGGGGTATTTGGGGTGGGGGGGCAGTTGAAGGGGGTATTTGGGGTGAGGGGGGGCGTTGAGGGGGGTATTTGGGGTGAGGGGGGTCGTTGAGGGGGGTATTTGGGGTGGGAGGGGGTCGTTTAGGGGGGTATTGGGGGGCATTTAGGGGGGTATTTGGGGTGAGGGGGGTCGTTTAGGGGGTATTTGGGGTGAGGGGGGGGTCGTTGAGGGGGCTTTTTGGGGTGAGGGGGGCGGTTGAGGGGGGTATTTGGGGCGAGGGGGGGGCATTGAGGGGGGTATTTGGGGTGGGGGGGGTCGTTGAGGGGGGTATTTGGGGTGGGGGGGCAGTTGAAGGGGGTATTTGGGGTGAGGGGGGGCGTTGAGGGGGGTATTTGGGGTGAGGGGGGTCGTTGAGGGGGGTATTTGGGGTGGGAGGGGGTCGTTTAGGGGGGTATTGGGGGGCATTTAGGGGGGTATTTGGGGTGAGGGGGGTCGTTTAGGGGGTATTTGGGGTGAGGGGGGGGTCGTTGAGGGGGCTTTTTGGGGTGAGGGGGGCGGTTGAGGGGGGTATTTGGGGCGAGGGGGGGGCATTGAGGGGGGTATTTGGGGTGGGGGGGGTCGTTGAGGGGGGTATTTGGGGTGAGGGGGGGCGTTGAGGGGGGTATTTGGGTGAGGGGGGGTCGTTGAGGGGGGTATTTGGGGTGAGGGGGGGCGTTGAGGGGGGTATTTGGGGTGAGGGGGGGCATTTAGGGGGGTATTTGGGGTGAGGGGGGGCATTTAGGGGGGTATTTGGGGTGAGGGGGTCGTTGAGGGGGGTATTTGGGGTGAGGGGGGGCATTTAGGGGGGTATTTGGGATGAGGGGGTCGTTGAGGGGGGTATTTGGGGTGAGGGGGGTTGTTTAGGGGGGTATTTGGGGTAGGGGGGGCGGTTGAGGGGGGTATTTGGGGCGAGGGGGGCCGTTTAGGGGGGTATTTGGGGTAGGGGGGGCGGTTGAGGGGGGTATTTGGGGCGAGGGGGGCCGTTTAGGGGGGTATTTGGGGTAGGGGGGGCAGTTGAGGGGGGTATTTAGGTGCAAGGGGGGCAAGATTTTGGGGTCCCTCTGTGGTTTTTGGGGTATTTTGAGGGTTTTTAGTTGATTTTAGGGGTTTTTTTTTTTGAGGGGGGTGCCTGATACCCCCCCCCCCGTTTTGCCCCCCCCCCCCCCTAATTAATTGCCCCCCTCCCCCCAAATTAATTGCCCCCCCCAGGGCTGCTCGTTCGGGTACCACGCGGGGGGGTGGGGGAAACCCCCCGTGGACGAGACGGGGAAACCGCTCTACGGGGACGTCTTCGGCACCAACGCCGCCGAGTTCCAGGTACCCCGAAAACACACCCCGGGGACCCCGAAAACACACCCCGGGACCCCGAAAATCCACCCCGGGACCCCGAAAATCCACCCCGGGACACCAAAAACATCCCCGGGACCCCAAAAGTCCACCCCGGGACCCCAAAAATCAACCCCGGGACACCAAAAATCAACCCCGGGACCCCGAAAATCCACCCCGGGGATCCCAAAAATTCACCCCAGGATCCCAAAAACCCACCCAGGGACCCCAAAAATCCAGCCTGGGACCCCAAAAACCGACACGGGGACCCCAAAAATCCACCCTGGGGCCCCAAAAATCCACCCGGGGACCCCGAAAATCCACCCCGGGACCCCAAAAATCCACCCCAGGACCTCAAAAATCTATGCTGGGACCTCAAAAATCCACTCCAGGACCCCAAAATCCATGCTGGGACCCCAAAAATCCACCCAGGGACCCCGAAAATCCACCCCAAGACCTAAAAAATCCAGCCCGGGACACCAAAAACACCCCCGGGGACCCCAAAAGTTCCCCCCAGGACCCCAAAAATCCACCCCGGAACACCAGAAATCCACCCCGAGACCCCCAAAATCCACCCCGGGCCCCCAAAAATCTACCCAGGAACCTCAAACATCCACCCCGGGACCCCCAAAAACAGCCCTGGGATCCCAAAAACCCCAGGACCTAAAAAATCCAGCCCGGGACCCCAAAAACCCACCCGGGGACCCCAAAAATCTACCCTGGGACCTCAAAAATCCACCCCAGGACCCCAAAATCCACCCTGGGACCCCAAAAATCCACCCAGGGACCCCAAAAACCTACCCTGGGACCCCAGAAATCCAGCCCGGGACCCCAAAAACACCCCCGGGACCCCAAAAATCCCCCTTGATCCTCCCTCTAGGACCCCAAAATCCCCCTTGATCCCCCCCCGAACCCCCAAAACCCCTCTGGGATCCCCTAAATCCCCCTTGATCCCCCTCCCAGGACCCCCAAATCCCCCTGGGATCCCCAAAATCCCCCTTGATCCCCCCCCGAACCCCAAAACCCCTCTGGGATCCCCTAAATCCCCCTTGATCCCCCTCCCAGGACCCCCAAATCCCCCTGGGACCCCCAAAGTCTCCCTTAATTCCCCTCTAGGACCCCTAAATCCCCCTGGGACCCCCAAAATCCCCCTTGATCCCCCTCCCAGGACCCCCAAATGTCCCCAGGACCCCCAGAACACCCCTGGGACCCTCAAAATCTCCCTTCATCCCCCTCTAGGACCCCTTGATCCCCCTCCCAGGACCCCCAAATCCCCCTGGGACCCCCAAAATCCCCCTTGATCCCCCTCTAGGACCCCTTGATCCCCCTCCCAGGACCCCCAAATCCCCCTGGGACCCCCAAATCCCCTTAATCCCCCTTTTTCCCCTTTGAAGACCAAGGAGGAGGAGGAGGAGATCGACCGGACGCCCTGGGGGGAGCTGGAACCCTCGGACGAAGAATCCTCCGAGGAAGAAGAAGAAGAAGAGAGCGACGAGGAGAAACCCGACGAGACGGGCTTCATCACCCCGGCCGACAGGTCCGGGACCCCCCGCACCCCAAAATTTACCCCCCAGCCCTTCTTTTCCCCCGTTTCTGATGGGTTTTGCCCCCCCTCTCAGCGTCTCATCACCCCGGGGGGTTTCTCCTCGGTGCCCGCGGGGATGGAGACGCCCGAGCTCATCGAGCTGAGGAAGAAGAAGATCGAAGAGGCCATGGATGGGTGAGGGGGGGGGGTAATTAGGGGGCTGGGGGGTAATTAGGGGGTGGGGGGTAGTTGTGGGCTGGGGGGCAGTTAGGGGGCTGGAGGGGCAGTTAGGGGGCTGGGAGGGGGGGTTATGGGGCTGGGAGGGGGTATTTAAGGGGCTGTGGGGGTAGTTAGGGGGCTGAGGGGGCAGTTAGGGGGCTGGGAGGGGGTATTTAAGGGGCTGTGGGGGTAGATACGGGGCTACGGGGGGGTTATGGGGCTGGGAGGGGGTATTTAAGGGGCTGTGGGGGTAGTTAGGGGGCTGAGGGGGCAGTTAGGGGGCTGGAGGGGGTATTTAAGGGGCTGTGGGGGTAGATACGGGGCTACGGGGGGTTATGGGGCTGGGAGGGGGTAGTTAAGGGGCTGTGGGGGTAGTTAGGGGGCTGGAGGGGGGTTATGGGCTGGGAGGGGGTATTTAAGGGGCTTTGGGGGCAGTTAGGGGGCTGGGAGGGGGGGTTATGGGGCTGGGAGGGGGTATTTAAGGGGTTGTGGGGGTAGTTAGGGGGCTGGGAGGGGGGGTTATGGGGCTGGGAGAGGTAGTTATGGGGCTGGGAGGGGGGTATTTAGGGGGCTGGGGGGGTAGATAGGGGGCTATGGGGGGGTTATGGGGCTGGGAGGGGGGGTATTTAGGGGGCTGGGGGGGCAGTTAGGGGGCTACGGGGGGGTTATGGGGCTGGGAGGGGGGTATTTATGGGCTGTGGGGTAGTTATGGGCTGAAGGGGCAGTTATGGGCTGGGAGAGGTAGTTAAGGGGCTGGGAGGGGGTATTTAGGGGCTGGGGGGGTAGTTAGGGGCTACGGGGGGTTATGGGACTGGGAGGGGGGTATTTAGGGGGCTGGGGGGGTAGTTGTGAGGCTGGGAGGGGCAATTAGGGGGCTGGGAGGGGGGTATTTAGCAGGGTGAAGGGGCAGTTGTGAGGCTGGAGGAGCAGTTAGGGAGCTGGAAGGGGGAGTTACGGGGCTGGGAGGGGGGTATTTAGGGGACTGGGGGGTAGTTGTGGGGCTGAGGGGGCAGTTGTGGGGCTGGAGGGGCAGTTAGGGGGCTGAATGGGGGACTATGGGGCTGGGAGGGGGGTATTTAAGGGCTGGGGGGTAGTTGGGGGCTGGAGATAGTTATGGGCTGGAGGGGTAGTTATGGGCTGGAGGGGGGTATTTAGGGGCTGGGGGGTAGTTGTGAGGCTGGAGGAGCAGTTAGGGGCTGGAGGGGCATGTTAGGCTGTGGAGGGGGGTTGTAGATGATGGCATTGGGCTGGAGGAGCAGTTAGGGGCTGGAAGGGGGTTTAGGGGGCTGGAGGGGGAGTTAGGGAGCTGGGCAGTGTGGGCTGAGGGGCAGTTGGGGCTGGTGGCAGGTTGCTGGGTGTAGTTTGGGCTGGAGGGGGTATGTAGGGGCTGGGGGGCAGTGTGGGGCTGGGGGCAGTTTGGGGCTGGGGCAGTAGGGGCTGAATGGCTGGGGCTGATGGGGTTTGGGGCTGGGGGGCAGTTATTATAGATTTACCACCACATTTACCCCATCTAACCCCCCATTTTCCAATCCCTTAACCCCACTTCCCGCTACTACCACCTTTAACCCTCTTAACCACCTCATTTGCACCCTCTAACCCCCCCAATACACCCTCTTCACCCCCCATTTCACCCTCTAACCCCCCCATTTCCTTTCTAACCCCCATTTCCCCTCTCTAACCCCCCAATTCCCACCTAAACCCCCCCACTTCCCCTCTAACCCCCCCATTTCCCCACCTCTAACCCCCCCATTTCCCCCTCTAACCCCCCATTCCCCTCTCTAACCCCCCAATCCCCCTCTAACCCCCCCACTTCCCCTCTAACCCCCCATTTCCCCCTCTAACCACCCCCATTTCCCCTCTAACACCCCCCCAATTCCACCTCTAACCACCCCACTTCCCCTCTAACCCCCCCATTTCCCCCTCTAACCCCCCCATTTCCCCCTCTAACCCCCCCATTCCCTTTCTAACCACCCATTCCCCTCTCTAACCCCCCAATCCCCCTCTAACCCCCCCACTTCCCCTCTAACCCCCCCAATTCCCCCTCTAACCCCCCCATTTCCCCCTCTAACCCCCCCAATTCCCCCTCTAACCCCCCCATTTCCCCCTCTAACCCCCCCATTTCCCTTCTAACCCCCCATTTCCCCTCTAACCCCCCCATTTCCCCCTCTAAACCCCCCCATTTCCCTCTCTAACCCCCCAATTCCCCTCTAACCCCCCCATTTCCCCCTCTAACCCCCCACTTCCCCTCTAACCCCCCATTTCCCCTCTAACCCCCCCATTTCCCCTCTAACCCCCCCACTTCCCCTCTAACCCCCCCATTTCCCCCCCCCAGAGCGAGACCCCCCAACTTTTCACCGTGGTCCCCGAGAAGCGCACAGCGACCGTGGGGGGGGCCATGATGGGTTCCACCCACATCTATGATATGAGCGCGGTGAGACCCCCCCCCCAGCACCCATGGGTGCCCCCCCCCACCCCCTAAACCCCCCCCCAGCACCCCTGGGTGCCCCCCCCACCCCTAAACCCCCCCCCCCAGCACCCCTGGGTGCCCCCCCCCCACCCCTAAACCCTCCCCCCCAGCACTATAGGTGCCCCCCCCCACCCCCCTAAACCCCCCCCCCCAGCACCCCTGGTGCCCCCCCCACCCCTAAACCCCCCCCCCCAGCACCCATGGGTGCCCCCCCCACCCCTAAACCCTCCCCCCCAGCACCCATAGGTGCCCCTCCCACCCCTAAACCCCCCCCAGCACCCCTGGGTGCCCCCCCCAACCCCTTTACCCCCCCCTCCCCCCATCCTGGGCTCCCTCCCAGTTCTCCAGTCGCCCCTATGGGTCCTGAGGTTGGATCTGGAGCCTGTTTTTGGGGTCCCAGCACCCTTGGGTGCCCCCCCTAACCCCCCCCCCCAGCACCCATAGGTGCCCCCCCCTCCCCTTTTACCCCCCCTCCCTCTCCCTTTCCCCCCCTCCCCCCCATCCTGGGCTCCCTCCAGTTCTCCAGTCCCCCCTGCGAGCCTGGGGGTGTCTCCGGGGGCTGTTTTTGGGGTGCCAGCCCCCCCCTCACCCTAACCCCCCCCCCCCAGCACCCATAGGTGCCCCCCCCTCCCCTTTTACCCCCCCTCCCTCTCCCTTTCCCCCCCTCCCCCATCCTGGCTCCCTCCCAGTTCTCCCAGTCCCCCCCTGCGAGCCCTGGGGGTGTCTCCGGGGGCTGTTTTTGGGGTGCCAGCCCCCCCCTCCCCCCTAAACCCCCCCCCCAGCACCCATAGGTGCCCCCCCTCCCCTTTACCCCCCCTCCCTCCCCCTTCCCCCCCCTCCCCCCATCCTGGGCTCCCTCCCAGTTCTCCCAGTCGCCCCTATGGGTCTTGGGGGTGTCTCCGGGGGCTGTTTTTGGGTCCAGCACCCAGAGGTGCCCCCCCTCCCCTTTTACCCCCCCTCCCTCCCCCTTTCCCCCCCCTCCCCCCATCCTGGGCTCCCTCCCAGTTCTCCCAGTCCCCCCCTGCGAGCCCTGGGGGTGTCTCCGGGGGCTGTTTTTGGGGTGCCAGCCCCCCCCTCCCCCCTAAACCCCCCCCCAGCACCCATAGGTGCCCCCCCTCCCCTTTTACCCCCCCCTCCCTCCCCCTTTCCCCCCCCTCCCCCCATCCTGGCTCCCTCCCAGTTCTCCAGTCGCCCCTATGGGTCCTGGGGGTGTCTCCGGGGGCTGTTTTTGGGGTGCCAGCCCCCCAGCCCCCCCCTAACCGCCCCCCCCCGCAGGTGATGGGCCGCAAGGGCGCGGTGGCGGAGGCGCAGGGGGTGGAGGTGGCGCTGGCCCCCGAGGAGCTGGAGCTCGACCCCTCGGCCATGACGCAGAAGTACGAGGAGCACGTCCGCGAGCAGCAGGCGCAGGTCGAGAAGGAGGATTTCAGCGACATGGTGGCCGAGCACGCCGCCAAGCAGAAGGTGACGCCCCCCGCCGTGTCCCCTTGTCACCCCCCGTGTCACCCCTGTCACACACACCCCCCCCCCCGCCGTGTCCCCTCAGCGTCTCCGGCACCTTCATCATCCCGGGCTCCAGGTCAACCCCTGTGTCCCCTTGGCACCCCCTGTCACCCCCCTGTGTGCCCCGTGTCCCCCTTGTCACTCCCTGGTGTCCCCCCCATGTCCCCTTTGTCACTCCCTGTCACCCCCTGTGTCCCCCTTGTGTCCCCCCTGTCACCCCCCGTGTCCCCCCTGTCACCCCCCATGTCACCCTTGTCACCCCCCGTGTCCCCCTTGTCACCCTGTGTCTCCCTGTCCCCCCGTGTTCCCCTGTCCCCATGTCCCCCCTCTCCCCCTGTGTCACCCCCTGTCCCTCTATGTGTCCCCCCCGTCCCCTGTGTCCCCGTGTCACCCCCCTATGTCCTCACTTGTCACCCCCTCTCCCTCCCCTTGTTCCCCTTGTCACTCCCTGTCACTCCCCATGTCCCCCTTGTCACCCCCTGTCACCGCCATGTCCCCCTTGTCACCCCCTGTCACCCCCCGTGTCCCCCTTGTCACCCCCTGTCACCCCCCATGTCCCCCTTGTCACCCCCTGTCACCCCCCCATGTCCCCCTTGTCACCCCCTGTCACCCCCCCATGTCCCCCCTGTCACTCCCTGTCACCCCCCGTGTCCCCCTTGTCACTCCTTGTCACCCCCTGTCACCCCATGTCCCCCTTGTCACCCCCTGTCACCCCCCGTGTCCCCCTTGTCACCCCCCTGTCACCCCCCATGTCCCCCTTGTCACCCCCTGTCACCCCCCATGTCCCCCTTGTCACCCCATGTCCCCCTTGTCACCCCCTGTCACCCCCCGTGTCCCCCTTGTCACCCCCTGTCACCCCCCATGTCCCCCTTGTCACTCCCCATGTCCCTCTCTGTCATCTCCTGTCCCCCTCTGTCACCCCGTGACCCCTCGGCACCTCCAGCACCTTCATCATCCTGAGCTCCTTGTCACCCCTGTCACCCCCCCTTGTCCCCCTTGTCACCTCCTGCCCCCCCCCCAACCCCGTGTCCCCTCAGCATCTCCGGCACCTTCATCATCTCCAGGTCCCTGTGACCCCTGGGCGTCCCCTGACCCCCTTGTCACCCCTGTCACCCCCCTGTGTCCCCCTTGTCACTCCCTGGTCTCCCCTCGTGTCCCCCTTGTCCCCCCCGTGTCCTGCTTGTCACCCCCTGTCACCCTCTGTCTCCCCTTGTCACCCCCTATTTCCCCTGGTCACCACGTGTCCCCCCCCGTCACCCCCCGTGTCCCCCCCTGTCACCCCCCGTGTCCCCCCTTGTCACCCCCATGTCCCCCTTGTCACCCCTTGTCAACCCCCATATCCCCCTTGTCACCCCCCGTGTCCCCCTTGTCACCCCCTGTCACCCCCCTATGTCCCCCTTGTCACCCTTGTGTCCCCCCTTGTCACCCCCATGTCCCCCTTGTCACCCCTTGTCACCCCCCCATATCCCCCTTGTCACCCCCCCTATGTCCCCCTTGTCACCCTTGTGTCCCCCCTTGTCACCCCCGTGTCCCCCTTGTCACCCCTTGTCACCCCCCCCATATCCCCCTTGTCACCCCCTGTGTCCGCCTTGTCACCCCTTGTGTCCCACTCTGTCACCCTGTGTCCCCTGTGTCCCCCTTGTCACCCCTTGTCACCCTGTGTCACCCCCTGTGTCACCCCCTGTCCCACCTGTGTCCCCCTGTCATCCTGTCCCCTTGTCCTCCCATGTCCCCCTGTCCCCCCCATCCCTCCTGTGTCCCCCTGTGTCCCCCTGTGTCCCCCTGTCCCCCTGTGTCCCCTGTGTGTCCCTGTGTCCCCCTGTGTCCCCCTGTCCCCCTGTGTCCCCTGTGTCCCCCTGTCCCCCTGTGTCCCCCTGTGTCCCCCTGTCCCCCTGTCCCCCTGTGTCCCCTGTGTCCCCCCTGTCCCCCTGTGTCCCCCCCTGTCCC